>NC_068422.1:18766395-19066395 GCF_023373465.1 Oncorhynchus keta | reverse complement strand
CCACAACATCACCAGATTCCTGCCGTAGCTCTGGACCATTACTCCATATCATCGCAGCGAGCTAGCTGCTACCGAGTGGCCCAGCCCCAAAGCTAGCCTTGAGCCAGGCCCATCTCCCGGCCTGCTCAGTGGACCCTATGGTCACTCGGATACACAGCTGATGCCTCCCTGACTCATCACTAACACGACTGGAAGCCACGACACCAACAGATTCCTGCCGTAAGCTCTGGACCTTTGCATCGGATCATCGCAGCTAGCTAGCTGCTACCAAGTGGCTATAGTGGCTAACACCCTTGTCCCAAAGCAAACACCAGTTAGCCTCGAGCCAGGTGCATCCCTCGGCTAGCAAACAAAATTACTCCAGCTACAATATCTATTTTGCCAATTGGCCTGGACCCTTTGTCGACACGGAGTCCCGCCGATCCATTACGACTGCCGACCTAATTCCATCCGTTGTGCCCTCATCCGGCCTTTGCCGGACGTCGATGAAGATGCTTCTGCTAGCCCCGGCCTGCTATCTTTATGTATGCCGTGTCTCCTGCTTGCTAGCGTAGTAACAACGATTACCTAACGGCTTCCCTGTTTCATCTATTGCTGTTCACTGGACCCTATGATCACCTGGCTACAGAGCTGAGGCCTGCTGGACTGTTCATTAAATCACGGTACTCCATTTAGTTTATTTTGTTTATCTGTCAGCCCCAGCCTCGAACTCAGGCCCTGTTAACTGACCCTCTCTGCCCATTCATCGCCATTTTACCTGTTGTTGTCTTAGCTGATCAGCTGTTGTTGTCTTACCCGTTGTTGTCTTAGCTAGCTCTCCCAATCAACACCTGTGATTGCTTTATGCCTCGCTTTATGTCTCTCTCAAATGTCAATATGCCTTGTATACTGTTGTTTAGGGTAGTTATCATTGATTTATTTTACTGAGGAGCCCCTATCCCCACTCAACATGCCTCAGATACCTCTTTTGTCCCACCTCCCACATATGCAATGACCTCACCTAGCATAACCAGTGCCTCCAGAGATGCAACCTCTCTCATCGTCACTCAATGCCTGGGTTTAACTCCACTGTACCCGCACCCTACCATACCAGTCTGTATAGTATGCCCTGAATCTATTCTACCATGCCCAGAAATCTGCTCCTTTAATTCTCTGTCCCCAACGCACTAGACAACCAGTTTTGATAACCTTTAGCCTTACCCTCATCCTACTCCTCCTCTGTTCCTTGGGTGATGTAGAGGTTAACCCAGGCCCTGTGTGTCCCCAGGCGCTCTCATTTGTTGACTTCTGTAACCGTAAAAGCCTTGGTTTCATGCATGTTAACATCAGAAGCCTCCTCCCTAAGTTTGTTTTACTCAATGCTTTAGCACACTCCTCCAACCCTGATGTCCTTGCCATGTCTGAATCCTGGCTTAGGAAGACGACCAAAAATTCGGAGATATCCATCCTAACTACATAATTTTCTGTCAAAATAGAACTGCCAAAGGGGAAGGAGTTGCAATCTACTGCAGAAGATAGCATACAAAGTTCTGTCATACTTTCCAGGTCTTTTCCCAAACAGTTCAAGCTTCTAATTTAAAAAATGTATCTCTCCAGAAACAAGTCTCTCAATGTTGCCGCCTGTTAAAGACCGCCCTCAGCTCCCATCTGTGCCCTGGACACCATATGTGAATTGATTGCCCGCCATCTATCTTCAGAGTTCGTTCTGCTAGATGACCAAAACTGGGATATGCTTAACACCCCGGCCGTCCTACAATCTAAGCTAGATGCCCTCAATCTCACACATTATCAAGGAACCCACCAGGTACAACCCTAAATCCGTAAACATGGGCACCCTCATAGATATTATCCTGACCAACTTGCCCTCCAAATACACCTCTGCTGGTTTCAATCAGGATCTCAGCGATCACTGCCTCATTGCCTGCATCCATTATGGGTCCTTCTGTAGCTCAGTTGGTGGAGCATGGCGCTTGTAACGCCAGGGTAGTGGGTTCGATTCCCGGGACCACCCATACGTAGAATGTATGCACACATGACTGTAAGTCGCTTTGGATAAAAGCGTCTGCTAAATGGCATATATATATATATCTGCAATTTCCATGATATCGTTTAGTACCTTGAGCGTGGCTAAGGTGCACCCGTACTATACCCTGATGAAGACAGCTTGGCTGTCGAAACGTTGGTAATTACATTTTTGCATCTGAGCTCTAAGAGTGTGCGGCTCTCTTTTATTTTTAAGGTGCACCAGCTCGGAAACCGGATTGCCCAGCAGAGAAGACAGAAACAATAAAAGACAGTACTGTGCAGCCGTCTTCATCGACCTGGCCAAGACTTTCGACTATGTCAATCACCACATTCTTATCGGCAGACTCAACAGTCTTGGTTTCTCAAATGACTGGTTCACCAACTACTTCTCAGATAAAGTTCAGTGTGTGAAATCGGAGGGCCTATGGTCTGGACCTCTGGCAGTCTCTATGGGGTACCACAGGGTTAAATTCTCGGGCAGACCCTTTTCTCTGTATATATCAATGATGTCGCTCTTGCTGCGGGTGATTCCTTGATCCACCTCTATGCAGACGACACCATTCTGTACACATCTTGCCCTTCTTTGGACACCGTGTTAACAAACCTCCAAACGAGCTTCAATGCCATACAACACTTCTTCCGTGGCCTCCAACTGCTCTTAAACGCTAGTAAAACTAAATGCATGCTCTTCAACCGATTACTGCCCGCACCCGCCCGCCCGACTAGCATCACTACTCTGGACGATTCTGACTTAGAATATGCGGACAACTACAAATACCTAGGTGTCTGGCTAGATTGTAAACTCTCCTTCCAGACTCATACTAAGCATCTCCAATCCAAAATTAAATGTAGAATCGGCTTCCTATTTCACAACAAAGCATCCTTCACTCATGCCGCCAAACATATCCTCGTAAAACTGACTATCCTACTGATCCTTGACTTCGGCGATGTCATTTACAAAATAGCCTCCAACACTCTACTCAGCAAACTGGATGCAGTCTATCACAGTGCCATCCATTTTGTCACCAAAGCCCCATATACTACCCACCACTGCGACCTGTATGCTCTCGTCGGCTGGCTCTCGCTTCACATTCGTCGCCAGAACCACTGGCTCCAGGTCATCTATAAGTCTGTGCCAGGTAAAGCTCCGCCTTATCTCAGCTTGCTGTGTTGTTGTTGTTATTCACACTTCTTTGCTTTATCTTGGCCAGGTCGCCGTTGTAAATGGGAACTTGTTCTCAACTGACCTACTTGGTTAAATAAAGGTGGACAAAAATATATATATATATATTTTTTGTGTCACGTTCTGACCTTTATTTTCTGTGTTTTGTATTTAGTTAGTATGGTCAGGGCGTGAGTTGGGTGGGTAGTCTATGTTTGTTTTTCTAGGTTTTGGGAATTTCTATGTTTCGGCCTAGTATGGTTCTCAATCAGAGGCAGGTGTCATTAGTTGTCTCTGATTGAGAATCATACTTAGGTAGCCTGGGTTTCACTGTGTGTTTGTGGGTGATTGTTCCTGTCTCTGTGTGTGCACCAGATAGGACTGTTTTGAGTTTTCACATTTCTTGTTTTTTTTGTTAGTTTGTTCATGTGTACCTTTACGCATTAAAAAAGTACCATGGACAATTACCACGCCGCGTATTGGTCCTCTGATCCGTTTCGCCTCTCCTCTTCGGAAGAAGAGGAGGAAATTCATTACATTTTGTCCACCTTTATTTTTTTGGCGACCTGGCCAGTTTGCTGAGTATATATATATATATATATATATATATATATATATATATATATATACACACACACACACACAGTGGGGCAAAAAAAGTATTTAGTCAGCCGCCAATTGTGCAAGTTATCCCACTTAAAATTGTGCAAATAAATTCATTAAAAATCCTACAATGTGATTTTCTGGATACTTTTTCTAATTCTGTCTGTCATAGTTGAAGTGTACCTATGATTAAAATTACAGGCCTCTCAGACTCACATCAAACATCTCCAATCACTCGGCTTTTATTCACAACAAAGCCTCCTTCAGCCCAAACACCTACCTATCCTACCGGTCATCTACAAAATGTCCAACACTCTACTCAGCTAGGTAATACTAAAACCTTATCTCAGTTCACTGGCCCTCTACATATTCGAGACCCACTGGCATCTTTTTAAGTGGGAGAACTTGCACAATTGGTGGCTGACTAAATACTTTTTTGCCCCACTGTATATGGAGTGGGGGATTGCATAAGGCTTCTGGAAAATCTGATGAAGGAGAGGATGGCGGACATGAAAAAAAAGAAGGGAAGTGGAATGAGTTGTGAGTGAATATGGAATGGAGAATATCACAGAACTTTTGGAAGAGCTACAGAAGAAAATTGAACGTGACAAGAGTGAGGTTGAATTAAATGCGGTGGCAGGTACAGTGATGACCGCCGAGAAGGACCTGAGTGTAGAGGTAGGCGGTCCCCCTATAGAGAGGGAAAGAGGAGGAAGTAACCCCATTGGTAGCAATCCTAGCTTTAGGAGATTTGTAGAGTGATTTTATCAAATTTACAAACACGATACCTAAACCAAACCTTTCCAAGACACGAAAGAGGTACGGCCATTCAACCCTATCAAAAGGCCTTTTTAGCATCGAGGGAGACTGCAACACTAGGTATTTTGTTTTTGTTAGCAAGATTAATTATATCAAAGAACCTTCTGAGATTATTGGAGGACAATCTTTTAATTATGAAGCCAGTCTGATCTGGTTTGACCAACAGGGGAAGACATGACTCCAGTCTCTTAGATAGCATCTTGGTGACCAGTTTACAATCTGTGTTAAGGAGAGATATTGGTCTATATGAGGCGCACTTTAGTGGGTTTTTGCCTTTCTTGTGGATTACAGTAATCACTGCTTGAGAGAAAGACTCTGGAAAGCAGTTGTCTTCCCTGGCTTTTTTAAGTACCTCCATAAGGCAGGTGACCAACAGCTCCCTAAATTCTTTATAGAACTCTGGAGGGAAGTCATCCTCTCCAGGAGATTTATTAGAAGGTAAGGATTTAATAGCCTCCAACAATTCTGGAACTGAGAGGCGTTCACTCAAGCGCTCTCTGTCTTCCTCTGACAGGCATGGGAGGTTGAGAGAGGAGAGAAAGGAGTCGATCTCTGATAAATCATCGCTTGAATGGGAAGTGTAGAGGTCTTCATAGGATTTCTTACAAGTATTTCAGTAGGGTCATTAGTAAGAGTTTCTATAGCCTTAATTGTCCTCTTACTTTCCTCTGCTTTCAGTTGCCATGCCAATACTTTGTGAGCTTTCTCTCCAAGCTCGTAATAACGCTGTTTTGATTCAGTGATGGCCCTTTCAGCTTGATATGTGTTCAGAATATTATATTTCAGTTTTTTTACCATAAGCCTGTATAGATCTTTAGTCTGGCCTCTTTGGTAGGTTTTCTCTAGCTCTGAGATTTCAGATTCAAGGGCACTCAGTACCGCACCATGTTTTCTCTTCAGCCCTTTAGTATAGGAAATTATCTGTCCCCAAAGATAGGCCTTCAATGTGTCCCAAAGAATGAAATTGTCATGGTTTGTTTGTCAAAGTAAAAATATTGATCTGCTCTTTGATGAATGCACAAAATTCAGGTTGCTTTAGGAGTGTAGAATTTAGTCTCCAACTATATGCTCCATTTACCTTGGTAGGAATGGAAATTGATAATATCAGAGGAGAATGGTCACTCAGCAATCTGAGGAGATACTCGATATCTAACACTCTACGAAACAGTTGGGTCGATAGTAAAAATGTATCTATGCGTGTGTGTGTCTTGTGTGGGTGTGAATAAAAAGAGAAGTCCCTATCCTGTGGGTGCAACTGTCTCCAGATGTCTAGTAAATTGATATCTTTCATGAATGACATGGTGAGCTTGCCGGCTTTGGTAAGAAGTGAGGGTTTATCAGAGGACCTATCAAGAACTGTATCTAAAATCTCCTCCAACCAGTAGCCATCCTGGTGGTGCTTGAGCGACCTGAAGGAAGACATTCTGAATAAACATATGGTCATCGAAGTTAGGAGCATAAATATTCAATAGGGTCCAAGACTCTGAAAACATATGCCCCTGCACCAAAACAAACCTGCCCGAGGGATCAGAGATGGTGTTGTTGACGCAGAAGGGGATGTGTCTACTTATCAAAATTGCAGTTCCTTTTGCTTTGGCGTTAAGAGGACGCAAAAACTTGTCCTACCCATTCCCTCTTCAATTTCTTGTGTTCACTGGCTGTAAGATGTGTTTCTTGTAAAGACACAATGTAAGCCTTTAATTTCTTAATGTATGTATAGACTATTTTCCTTTTAACCGGGCTGTTAAGACCTTTTAGTGTAACATATTTAAGTGGATTAAGCATAGGTTGGGTTTCAAATGTAACCGAATGGAAATCTCTTATATGTAAATAGTCAGGAAATGTTTCAACTTTGGTTTGAAAACAGAAGTGACCTATGTGTCTCTTTAGGAAGGAAACAACAATAAACATAGAAAAAAAAATAATAATAATCCCACCCACCCCGATTGTCAGACTAAAACAACAATCCCAACAATCAAACATGAATACACTTGTAGAGATACGTTGCTGCTCGGTTTCCATCTTGCTCTTACGAGCTAAACCTTGGTGTAAACTTAAACCTGCGAGCTCTCTAAGTTGAAAACAAACATTGTGAATAGACATTTATGGCTGAATATTTACTGCCCTCGGTAAGGGCTGCTTGAGTCTCTTTTCTGAAGAGAAACATAAATGGGGGGGAAAGCAGTGGGCCTAAGCCCACTTATTTGCTTCGCCCAGTGGATATTGACTAAACCAAAATATACTCTCTTGTAAATGTAATAGAACTTCCCCCGGGGAAAAAATGGTTAGTTGAAAATGTACAAATCAATTATATCGACCGGATAGCGGGGTAAAAGGATCCAAATTCCAAGAAGATATCAGCAGTTCAGTCCGAGAAAACAAACAAACTGCATCTTATCCCCCAGAGAGAACGCCCTGGTTCAGACGTTGCATCTTATCCCCCAGAGAGAACGCCCTGGTTCAGACGTTGCATCTTATCCCCCAGAGAGACCGCCCTGGTTCAGACGTTGCATCTTATCCCCCAGAGAGAACGCCCTGGTTCAGACGTTGCATCTTATCCCCCAGAGAGACCGCCCTGGTTCAGACGTTGCATCTTATCCCCCAGAGAGAACGCCCTGGTTCAGACGTTGCATCTTATCCCCCAGAGAGAACGCCCTGGTTCAGACGTTGCAGCTTATCCCCCAGAGAGACCGCCCTGGTTCAGACGTTGCATCTTATCCCCCAGAGAGACCGCCCTGGTTCAGACGTTGCATCTTATCCCCCAGAGAGACCGCCCTGGTTCAGACGTTGCATCTTATCCCCCAGAGAGACCGCCCTGGTTCAGACGTTGCATCTTATCCCCCAGAGAGACCGCCCTGGTTCAGACGTTGCATCTTATCCCCCAGAGAGAACGCCCTGGTTCAGACGTTGCAGCTTATCCCCCAGAGAGACCGTCCTGGTTCAGACGTTGCATTTTATCCCCCAGAGAGACCGCCCTGGTTCAGACGCGGTTCAGTTATTTGAGAAAAGTGAACTCTTCTCTCGGTGTGTTGAAGAGATGGCTTCGGCCTTTGTACTGAACTTTCATCTGCGCAGGGTGGATGAGGTAGCCGGTGATGTTCTTCTTCTTCAGTGCTTTGGCGGCAGGTCTGAACTGCTTGTGACGTCTGGCGAGATCCGCGCTCATATCCGGAAAAAGGCTGGCCCTCTTTCCATCGATGGTGATGTCCCCTTTGGCTCTTGCGAGTTTCAGTATCTTCTCCCTGTCTTGGAAACGGAGGAACCTGATCAGAATGGCCCGAGAGGGCTCATCTGGCCGGGGTTTCGGGCGCTGATGCTCTGTGGGCGCGTTCGATTACCAGCGGCTTGGTGAGGTTGATTATGCCTAGGACATCCCGGGATCCAATGAGTGAAGAAACGGACCGGGTCACGGCCCTCGATGTCCTCTTTCAATCCCACCACACGGATATTACTACGTCTGCTCTGGTTCTCCATCTGGTCTACATTGTTTTTGAGGCAGGCATTGTCCTTCTGCAGTTGTATCAGAACCTGGTAATGTCGAGCGATGGTATCTTCAATTGTGCTAATGTGCAACTCAGCCTCAGTCGTTCTCAATGAGATCATTCATGGAGGATTTCAGGTCGTCAATGGAAAAATGGAGTTCAGTTCATTTCTTGTCAATTTTCATAGAAAGACCTTTGTTACCATCCTCAATTTCCCAGGGGAGAGCAGCCAGCATGTTGGCAGGCTCGCAAGAGGCTGAGAGCAACAGTCTGGAACTGTCGTCTGAGTTATGAGGGCTAATGCTAATCTTGCTAGCTGTAGCATTATCGTTATCTTGGGAATCAACAACGTTTTGGTCGTCCTTCTTGCCTCTCGGTCGGAGGTCCATGGCTCTTTGGGAAGGTAAGTACTTGACAATTTATCAGCCGATGTTAGAATATTGTTTCAATGGTGTTATTTAGGTAATAATAGAATAACTTTGAAGAGCTCGATTTGTCAACGTCTGCTCAGCTCCGCGGCATCATGTGCTCCCTACTGTTATTCCTTTTGAGTCAGAATCTCCAACCTACAAAGTCATGTAAGGATATATCAGTTATCCTGTTAGAGCTTTTGTGCGAAATCTACTGCGTTGTTTCACGTGCAACATTTCTTTTTTTTTCTTTTTTTTCACCTTTATTTAACCAGGTAGGCTAGTTGAGAACAAGTTCTCATTTGCAACTGCGACCTGGCCAAGATAAAGCATAGCAGTGTGAACAGACAACACAGAGTTACACATGGAGTAAACAATTAACGAGTCAATAATACAGTAGAAAAAAGGAGAGTCTATATACATTGTGTGCAAAAGGCATGAGGAGGTAGGCGAATAATTACAATATTGAAGATTAACACTGGAGTAATAAATGATCAGATGATCATGTACAGGTAGAGATATTGGTGTGCAAAAGAGCAGAAAATAAAATAAATAAAAACAGTATGGGATGAGCTAGGTAAAAATGGGTGTGCTATTTACCGACAGACTATGTACAGCGGCAGCGATTGGTTAGCTGCTCAGATAGCAGATGTTTGAAGTTGGTGAGGGAGATAAAAGTCTCCAACTTCAGCGATTTTTGCAATTCGTTCCAGTCACAGGCAGCAGTGAACTTGAACGAAAGGCGGCCAAATGTGGTGTTGGCTTTAGGGATGATCAGTGAGATACACCTGCTGGAGCTAGAGGATGCAAACTTCTGCCTGAAGAAGCTGGCCTTAGCTTTCCTGACTGACTGCGTGTATTGGTTCCTGACTTCCCTGAACAGTTGCATATCGCGGGGACTGTTCGATGCTATTGCAGTCCGCCGCAGGATGTTTTTGTGCTGGTCGAGGGCAGTCAGGTCTGGAGTGAACCAAGGGCTATATCTGTTCTTAGTTCTGCATTTTTTTGAACGGAGCATGCTTATCTAAAATGGTGAGGAAGTTACTTTTAAAGAATGACCAGGCATCCTCAACTGACGGGATGAGGTCAATGTCCTTCCAGGATACCCGGGCCAGGTCAGAAAGGCCTGTTCACAGAAGTGTTTTAGGGAGCGTTTGACAGTGATGAGGGGTGTCCTTTGACTGCGGCTCCGTAGCGGATACAGGCAGTGATCGCTAAGATTGTAACGGCGTTCGTCTGTTGAAGGAGAAGCGGACCAAAATGCGGCGTGGTGGTTACTCATGTTCTTTAATAAAAGTGAACGAGACATGAAATAACTTATAATATACAAAAACAACAAACGGAACGAGAAAACCTAATAAAGCCTGTCTGGTGAACAACTACACAGAGACAGGAATAATCACCCATGAAAACACTCACAGAATATGGCTGCCTAAATATGGTTCCCAATCAGAGACAACGATAAATCACCTGACTCTGATTGAGAACCACCTCAAGCAGCCATAGACTAATTAGTCACCCCACAAAACCCCAAGACAAAAAACACACCACAATAACCCATGTCACACCCTGGCCTGACCAAACAAATAAAGAAAACACAAAATACTAAGACCAAGGCGTGACAGAACGGACTCCCGGACGCACCTCAAAACCATAGGGAGGGTTCGGGTGGGCGTCTGTCCATGGTGGCGGCTCCGGCTCGGGACGTGGACCCCACTCCATAAATGTCATAGTTCCTCCCCCTCGCGTCCTGGGATAATCCACCCTCGCCGCCGACCATGGCCTAATAGTCCTCACCCAGAACCCCACTGGACTGAGGGGCTGCTAGGGACTGAGGGGCAGCTCGGGACTGAAGCAGCTCGGGACTGAGGGGTAGCTCAGGACTGAGGGGAAGCTCGGGACTGAGGGGAAGCTCGGGACTGAGGGGAAGCCCAGCACTGAGGGAAAGCCCAGCACTGAGGGAAAGCCCAGCACTGAGAGAAAGCTCAGCACTGAGAGGAAGCTCAGCACTGAGAGGAAGCTCAGGCAGGTAGTTGGCTTTTGCAGATCCTGGCTGGCTGGCGGATCTGGAAGAGTCTGGTTGACTGGCAGATCTGGAAGAGTCTGGTTGACTGGCAGATCTGGAAGAGTCTGGTTGACTGGCAGATCTGGAAGAGTCTGGTTGACTGGCAGATCTGGAAGAGTCTGGTTGACTGGCAGATCTGGAAGAGTCTGGTTGACTGGCAGATCTGGAAGATCATGGCTGACTGGCAGATCTGGAAGATCATGGCTGACTGGCGGATCTTGCTGCTCTGGCTGCTCCATGCAGACTGGCAGCTCTGGCTGCTCCATGTAGACTGGCAGCTCTGGCTGCTCCATGCAGACTGGCAGCTCTGGCTGCTCCATGCAGACTGGCAGCTCTGGCTGCTCCATGCAGACTGGCAGCTCTGGCTGCTCCATGCAGACTGGCAGCTTTGTGCAGACTGGCAGCTCTGGCTGCTCCACGCAAACTGGCAGCTCTGGCTGCTCCATGCAGACTGGCAGCTCTGGCTGCTCCATGCAGACTGGCAGCTCTGGCTGCTCCATGCAGACTGGCATTTCTGGCTGCACCATGCAGACTGGAAGCTCTGGCTGCTCTGAACAGGCAGGAGGCTCCGGCAGCGCTGTAGAGGAGGAAGGCTCTGGAAGCGCTGAACAGGCGGGAGACTCCGGCAGCGCAGGAGAGGAGAAAGGCTCCGACAGCGCTGAACAGGCGGGGGACTCCAGCAGCGCTGTAGAGGAGGAAGGCTCTGGAAGCGCTGAACAGGCGGGAGACTCCGGCCGCGCTGGAGAGGCGAGGCGCACTCTAGGCCTGATGCGTGGTGCTGGCACTGGTGGAACTGGATAGAGAACACGCACAGGAAGCCTGGTGCGGGGAGCTGCCACCGGCGGACTGGTGTGTGGAGGTGGCTCTGGATAGACCGGACTGTGCAGGCGCACTGGAGCTCTTGAGCACCGAGCCTGCCCAACCTTACCTGGCTCGATGCCCACTCTAGCCCGGCCAATACGAAGAGCTGGTATGAACCCCACCGGGCTATGCACCCGCACTGGAAACACCTTGCACTCCATTGCATAACACGGTGCCTGCCCGGTCTTTCTAGCCCCCCGGTAAGCACAGGGAGTTTGCGCAGGTCTCCTACCTGGCATAGCCATACTCCCTGTAAGCCCTTCCCCAATACATTTTTGGGGCTGACTCTCAGGCTTCCATCCGCTTCGTCGTGCTGCCTCTTCATACCAGCGCCTCTCTGCTTTCGCCGCCTCCAGTTCTTCTTTGGGGCATCGATATTCACCAGGCTGTGCCCAGGGTCCTTTTCCGTCCAATATCTCCTCCCAAGTCCAGAAGTCCTTTGATCGCTGCTCCTCACGATTAACAGGGGGAGTTGGCACAGGTCTGAACCCTGACTCTGCCACACTCTCCCTGAGCCCCCAATACATTTTTCGGGCTGACGTTCGGGTTTCCTTGCCAACCGTGTTCCCTCGTAACGGCGGCTCCTCTCTCCGGCTGCCTCTGCTCTCCTAAGTGCCTCCACCTGTTCCCATGGGAGGCGATCTCTTCCAGCCAGTATCTCCTCCCAAGTGTAACAACCATTGCCATCCAAAACGTCTTCCCATGTCCATTCCTCCTTTCGCTGCATCTGCTCTCGCTGTTGCCTGTTACCACGCCGCTCGGTCCGGGTGTGGTGGGTGATTCTGTAACGGCGTTCTTCTATCTCCTCCTCTGATGAAGAGGTAGACCAAGGATCGGACCAAAATGCGGCGTGGTGGTTACTCATGTTCTTTAATAAAAGTGAACGAGACATGAAATAACTTATAATATACAAAAACAACAAACGGAACGAGAAAACCTAATACAGCCTGTCTGGTGAACAACTACACAGAGACAGGAACAATCACCCACGAAAACACTCACAGAATATGGCTGCCTAAATATGGTTCCCAATCAGAGACAACGATAAATCACCTGACTCTGATTGAGAACCGCCTCAAGCAGCCATAGACTAATTAGTCACCCCACAAAACCACAAGACAAAAAACACACCACAATAACCCATGTCACACCCTGGCCTGACCAAACAAATAAAGAAAACACGAAATACTAAGACCAAGGCGTGACAGAGATCCTGATTGAAGACAGCGGAGGTGTATTTGGAGGGCCAGTTGGTCAGGATGACATCTATGAGGGTGCCCTTGTTTACAGATTTAGGGTTGTACCTGGTGGGTTCCTTGATGATTTGTGTGAGATTGAGGGCATCTAGCTTAGATTGTAGGACTGCCGGGGTGTTAAGCATATCCCAGTTTAGGTCACCTAACAGAACAAACTCTGAAGCTAGATGGGGGGCGATCAATTCACAAATGGTGTCCAGGGCACAGCTGGGAGCTGAGGGGGGTCGGTAGCAGGCGGCAACAGTGAGAGACTTATTTCTGGAGAGAGTCATTTTTTTAATTAGTAGTTCGAACTGTTTGGCTATGGACCTGGAAAGTATGACATTACTTTGCAGGCTATCTCTGCAGTAGACTGCAACTCCTCCCCCTTTGGCGGTTCTATCTTGACGGAAAATGTTATAGTTGGGTATGGAAATCTCAGAATTTTTGGTGGCCTTCATGAGCCAGGATTCAGACACGGCAAGGACATCAGGGTTAGCAGAGTGTGCTAAAGCAGTGAGTAAAACAAACTTAGGGAGGAGGCTTCTGATGTTGATATGCATGAAACCAAGGCTTTTTCGAACACAGAAGTCAACAAATGAGGGTGCCTGGGGACATGCAGGGCCTGGGTTTACCTCCACATCACCCGCGGAACAGAGGAGGAGTAGTATGAGGGTGCGGCTAAAGGCTATCAGAACTGGTCGCCTTGAGTGTTGGGGACAGAGAGTAAAAGGAGCAGATTTCTGGGCATGGTAGAATATATTCAGGGCATAATGCGCAGACAGGGGTATGGTGGGGTGCGGGTACAGCGGAGGTAAGCCCAGGCACTGGGTGATGATGAGAGAGGTTGTATCTCTGGACATGCTGGTTGTAATGGGTGAGGTCACCGCATGTGTGGGAGGTGGGACAAAGGAGGTATCAGGGGTATGAAGAGTGGAACTAGGGGCTCCATTGTAAACTAAAACAATGATAACTAACCTGAACAACAGTATACAAGGCATATTGACATTTGAGAGAGACATACAGCGAGGCATACAGTAATCACAGGTGTTGTATTGGGAGAGCTAGCTAAACAGTAGGTGAGACAACAACAGCTAATCAGCTAGCACAACAACAGCAGGTAAAATGGCGTTGACTAAGCAGGGAGGGTCGGATTAAATACACACAGAGCCTGAGTGCGGCTGGGGCCGACAGATAAAACATAAACAAGCAGAATGGTGTACCGTGATTAATGGACAGTCCAGCATGCATCAGCTATGTAGCCAAGTGATCAGTGTCCAGGTGGCAGCGGTGGATAGGACTGGCGAGTATTATCCAGGTAAAAAAAAACTGTCTGGCTGTGCAGAAGGTAAAGCCACTAGCTGTGGCTAACAATGACTAAATAGCTTGTAGCTAGTTAGCTGGTTAGCTTCTGGAGGTTCTTGAATGTGTTCTAAAAATTAAAAATAATAGCAATTCCGTATCACATTGGGTGAGGCAGGTTACCGGAAGGTATAATCGAATTAAAAATCAAAAAGAGATTGAAAGTAAATATGGGTCCAGTGAGTGGTTGGGCTGGCTGGGGACGCGGCGATTCAGACAGTTAGCAGGCCTGTGCTAACAAGCTAACAGTTAGTAGGCCGGGGCTGAGCAAGGTAGCAGTTAGCGGACTGGGGCTAAACAAGCTAGCAGTTAGCAGGCCGAATTAGCAAGCAAGCAGATAGCAAGGGCTAGAAAGTTAGTCTTTGGGGGACGTCGGGATGGGGTGAGTCTGTTTATGCCTCTTCATGCGGTGACATCGATAGACCGGTCGTGGGTCCGGATATTGTAGCCCAGGAGTATGCTTCGGTGGTAGCACAGGAGCTCTGGCCGGGCTAGCTTCAAGCTAAGTGGATGGAAACGCTAGCCAGGAGTAATCATCCGGGGTTGCGGTTAGCTAGTGAGCTAGTTGTGAAGATCCAGCTGAAAATGTTCCGTTTGCGGTGGGAATCCGGGGATAAAAAAATAAATAATAATAGGTCCGTTATGCTCTGGTTAGAGTCGCATTGTTCGAACTGGCGAGAGCTTTCCGAGCTAAAGGTTAGCTGATGACCGCTAGCAATGGTTTGCTGGTAGTTAGCTGGCTAGCTTCAGTTGAGGGGTTCCGGATCCGAAGTACATATAAGTAAGTACTTTAGAAAAAAAAGCAGATCCGCGCTACATTGGGTGAGGCGGGTTGCAGGAGAGTATTTCGAAGTTGAGGTTCAGCAAAATGTTTTAAAAGATATGCGAAGACAAATATGTTTAAAAACTATGTTTAAAAAAAAACAATATATACAAGGGACGCGACAAGACGTCCGACTGCTACGCCATCTTGGATTCTGAGTTTAAGAAAATACGTATTATTTATCTTTGTGTAGCATAAGATTAATCAATGTATATGAACAAACATAGATAATGAAATAAACCATTTTTCTAAAAATCTACCTGCAATAGAACATGCTGGGAAATATGATAATGATGGGTGTGGTTTGATTCAAAGTGATGGTGTATGAGTTTCAGGTCCCTCTATTAGGGTAAAACTAGGCCTTCAAAATAAGGCCTTATGAAATGCTGTACGTATGGAATTATGGCATTCTCTCCACCAGCTTCATGAGGTAGTCAACTGGAATGCATTTCAATGAACAATTATGCCTTGTTGAAGTTCATTTGTGGAATTTCTTAATTTTTTAATGCGTTTGAGCCAGTCAGTTGTGTTGTGACAATGTAGGGGTGGTATACAGAAGATAGCCCTATTTGGTAAAAGACTAAGTCCATATTATACCAAGAACAGCTCAAATAAGCAAAGAGAAACGACAGTCCATCATTACTTTAAGACATGCAGGTCAGTCAATGGGGAAAATGTCAAGAACTTTGAAAGTTTCTTCAAGTGCAGTAGCAAAAACCATCAAGCACTATGATGAAACTGGCTCTCATGAGTACCACCATAGGAAAGGAAGACCCAGAGTTACCTCTGCTGCAGAGGATAAGTTCATTGAAAAGTTACCAGCCTCAGAAATTACAGCCCAAATAAATACTTCACAGAGTTCAAGTAACAGATACATCTCAATATCAACTGTTCAGAGGAGGATGCATGAATCAGGCATTCATGGTCAAATTGCTGCAAAGAAACCACTACTAAAGGACACCAATAAGAAGAGACTTGCTTGGGCCAAGAAACACGAGCAATGGACATTAGACCGTTGGAAATCTGTCCTTTGGGCTGAGTTCAAATTTGAGATTTTGGGTTTTGAGATGCAGAGTAGGTGAACAGATGATCTCCACAAGTGTGGTTCCCACCGTGAAGTATGGAGGAGGAGATATGATGGTGTGGAGGTGCTTTGCTGGTGACACTGTCAATGATTTATTTAGAATTCAAGGCACACTTAACCAGCATAGCTACCACAGCATTCTGCAGCGATATGTCATCCTATCTGGTTTATGCTTAGTGGGACTATCATTTGTTTTTCAACAGGACAATGACCCAACACACATCCAGGCTGTGTCAGGGCTATTTGACCAAGAAGGAGAGTGATGGAGTGCTGCATCAGATGACCTGGCCTCCACAATCATCCAACCTCAACCCAATTGAGATGGTGTGGGATGAGTTGGACCGCAGAGTGAAGGAAAAGCAGCCAACAAGTGCTCAGCATATGTGGGAACTCTTTCAAGACTGTTGGAAAAGCCTCCCAGGTGAAGCTGGTTGTGAGAATGCCAAGAGTGTGCAAAGCTGTCATCAAGGCAAAGGGTGGCTACTTTGAAGAATCTAAAATGTAAATATATTTTGATATGTTTAACACTTTTTTGGTTACTACATGATTCCATGTGTTATTTCATAGTTTTGACATCTTCACTATTATTCTATAATGTAGAATATAGTAAAAAATAAAGAAAAACCCTTGAATGTGTAAGTGTCGAGAGCGAGAGAGAGAGAGAGAGAGAGAGAGAGAGAGAGTATATTTATTTTAGGATCTCACTTGGTGAAGTCCACAGTACCGAGAATGGATGAATGCAACAACTATGTCTCTGTCACTAACAAATACAGTCAAGGGTGGTAATGCTACAACTTACTGGAAAGGCGACGCACTCTGGGAAATATTAGAATAGTGCTTTACACTAAGCAGTGTCTTAATTTAACATTGTTCGGTGTCTATATGGATCCATAGACTCAACACTTTCTGTGTTATTTAGTTATTTTTTGACACTGAAGAATTTGCTGTGTTGTCATTGGTCCTGACACCTCACCTTGGGCTTGAGAGCCGACTGCTTGGCGGCGATGGAGTCCAGGTACCGGACACAGTCCATGTGGCTCTTGGTGGCGGCCATGTCGAGGGGCGTGTGGTAGTCATTGTCCAGGCACCACACGTTGGCTCCGAACGACACCAGGAAGGATAGGCAGTTGTGGTGGCCGTTGGCGGCGGCCAGGTGGAGCGGAGTGTTCCCCCAGATATCACACTTGTCCTGGTCACCTCTGGGAGAGGGAGAGAGGGAAAAGGAACAGAGGGATTAAGAGCATATGTTACAGAGTACACAATAAAACATACTTAGGCCTTTTACTCCTACTGCAGCATCGGCCATCAATAACAGCTGTCATCAGAATAAGTACTCAAATTATAAATGTTTATGGAGAACATTTAATTCTACGAATAGGTGTAACCTAATTCCAGGAAACGGGGCCATAGTGTATGTACTTATGTGTGTGACACAGGGTTTGCACAGAGAATTATATTTCACTTCCTGCTTTGCGGGTCAGGGTCCCTCCCCTTCCTGTGTTCCCCCCGTTGTGGTGTGATCAATAATTGACTGGGTGCAGGTAAAACATTACAGTGGTGTTACCATGTATTATTCAACACATGGACTGAGAGTCTTTTTTCTCACAGACACCCAGAGAAACTGTGACTACACAGAGCCACAAGGTCAACACCTGTGCCATGTCCAGATGCCAAACGTTGCCGAACGTGATTCCTTATTCTACATGCCAGCGAGGCATGTTTGTTTTACATAGCATACAGTGACTTCGGAAAGTAATCAGATCCCTTGACTTTTTCCACATTTACAGCCCTACTCTAAAAAAAAGAAATATTTTTATTTTATTAACTAGGCAAGTCAGTTAAGAAAAAATTCTTATTTACACTGACGGCTTACCAAAAGGCAAAAGGCCTCCTGCGGGGACAGGGGCTGTGATAATTTGTTTTTATTTATTTAATATATAAACTCAGCAAAAAAAGAAACGTAACTTCTTCAAGATCCTGGCTTTCAAAGATAATTAGTAAAACTCCAAATAACTTCACAGATCTTCATTGTAAAGTGTCACATGCATGATGCTGGAGAGATGAAGCAGGTACGGGGAGTCAAACATTTAATATAGAACGGACATGGAAGGAGAAAGAAACAGCATCAGCAAACAAGTAATACAGACAAAAAAACAATTAATGCAGCAGCAGGGAACAGAGCAAGGGAACTGACAAATATAGGGGAGAAAATAAACAGGTGATGACTGAGTCCAGGTGAGTCCAGGTGAGTCCAGTATCGCTGATGGGCGTGACGAGGGAAGGCAGGTGTGCGTAATAGATGGCAGGAGTGCGTGATGCAGGGCAGTAAAGGGTATAAACACTGTTTCCTATGCATGTTCAATGAACCATAAACAATTCATCAACATGAACCTGTGGACACTAACAGCTTACAGACGGTAGGCAATTAAGGTCACAGTTATGAAAACTTAGGACACTAAAGAGGCCTTTCTACTGACTGAAAAACACCAAAAGAAAGATGCCCAGGGTCCCTGCTCATCTGCGTGAACGTGGCTGCTTAGGCATGCTTCAAGAAGGTATGAGGACTGCAGATGTGGACAGGGCAATAAATTGCAATGTCTGTACTGTGAGACGCATAAGACAGAGCTACAGGGAGACAGCAAGGACAGTTGTGGCAGACCACGTGTAACAACAACTGCACAGGATCAGTACATCCAAACATCACACCTGCGGGACAGGTACAGGATGGCAACAACAACTGCCCAAGTTACACCAGGAAAGCACAATCACTCCATCAGTGCTCAGACTGCCCGCAATAGGCTGAGATGCTGGACTGAGGACTTGTAGGCCTGTTGTAAGGCAGGTCCTCACCAGACACCAGACAGGGCTGGCAAAAAGTGCTCTTCACTGACGAGTCACGGATTTGTCTCACCAGGGGCGATGATAGGATTCGCGGTTATCGTCGAAGGAATGATCGTTACACCGAGGCCTGTACTCTGGAGCGGGATCGATTTAGAGGTGGAGAGTCCGTCATGGTCTGGGGCGGTGAGTCACAGCATCATCAGACTGAGCTTGTTGTCATTGCAGGCAATCTCAACACTGTGCGTGACAGGGAAGACATCCTCCTCCCTCATGTGGTACCCTTCCTGCAGGCTCATCCTGACATGACCTTCCAGCATGACAATGCCACCAGCCATACTGCGTGATTTCCTGCAAGACAGGAATGTCGGTGTTCTGCCATGTCCAGCGAAGATCCCGAATCTCAATCCCATTGAGCACATCTGGGACCTGTTGGATTGGAGGGGGAGGGCTAGGGCAATTCCCCCCAGAAATGTCCGGGAACTTGCAGGTGCCTTGGTGGAAGAGTGGGGTAACAACTCACAGCAAGAATTGGCAAATCTGGTGCAAGCCATGAGGAGGAGATGCACTGCAGTACTTAATAAAGCTGGTGGCCACACCAGATACTGACTGTTACTTTTGATTTTGACCCCCCTTTTTTCAGGGACATATTATTCCATGTATGTTAGTCACATGTCTGTGGAACTTGTTCAGTTTATGTCTGTCTCAGTTGTTGAATCTTGTTAAGTTCATACAAATATTTACATATGTTAAGTTTGCTAAAAAATAAACACAGTTGACAGTGAAAGGACGTTTATTTATTTGCTGAGTTGTGTGTGTGTGTATATATCAGTTGAAGTCTGAAGTTTACATACACCAAATACATTTAAACTCTGTTTTTCAGAATTCCTGACGTTTAATCCTCGTAAAAAGTCCCTGTCTTAGGTCAGTTAGGATCACCATTTTATTTTAAGAATGTGAAATGTCAGAATAATAGTAGAGAGAATGATTGCTTTCAGCTTTTATTTATTTCATCACATTCCCAGTGGGTCAGAAGTTTACATGCACTCAATTAGTATTTGGTAGCATTGCCTTTAAATTGTTCAACTTGTGTCAAGCGTTTCAGGTAGCCCGCCACAACCTTCCCACAATAAGTTGGGTGAATTTGTGATGGCCACTCCAATACCTTGACTTTGTTGTCCTTAAGCCATTTTGCCACAACTTTGGAAGTATGCTTGGGGTCATTCTCCATTTGGAAGACCCATTTGCGACCAAGCTTTAACTTCCTGACATGTCTTGAGATGTTGCTATAATATATCCACATAATTTTCCTTCCTCATTAAGCCATCTATTTTGTGAAGTGCACCAGTCCCTCCTGCAGCAAAGCAGCCACACAACATGATGCTGCCACCCCCATGCTTCACGGTTGGGATGGTGTGCTTCGGCTTGCAAGCAACCCCTTTTTCCTCCAGATGATGGTCATTATGGCCAAACAGTTCTGTTTTTGTTTCATCAGACCAGAGGACATTTCTCCAAAAAGTACAATCTTTGTCCCCATGTGCAATTGCAAACCGTAGTCTGGGTTTTTTATGGCGGTTTTGGAGCAGTAGCTTCTTCCTTGCTGAGCGGCCTAACAGGTTATGTCGATATTGGACTCGTTTCACTGTGGATATAGATACATTTGTACCCCTTTCCTCCAGCATCTTGCTGTTGTTCTGGGATTGATTTGCACCTTTCGCACCAAAGTACGTTCATCTCTAGGAGACAGAACACGTCTCCTTCCTGAGCAGTATGACGACTGTGTGGTCCCATGGTGTTTATACTTGGGTACTATTGTTTGTACAGATGAACATGGTACCTTCAGGCATTTGAAAATTTCTCCCAAGGATGAACCTGACTTGTGGAGGTCTACAAAACAAAAATCTGAGGTCTTGGCCGATTTCTTTTGATTTTCCCTCAATGTCAAGCAAAGAGACACTGAGTTTGAAGGTTGGCCTTGAAATACTTCCACAGGTACACCTCCAATTGACTCAAATAATGTCAATTAGCCTAGCTGTTAGCTGTTTAAAGGCACAGTCAACTTAGTGTATGTACACTTCTGACCAACTGGAATTGTGATACAGTGAATAATAAGTGAAATTATCAGTCTGCAAACAATTGTTGGAAAATAACTTGTGTCATGCACAAAGTAGATGCCCTATCCGACTTGCCAAAACTATAGTTCATTAACAAGACATGTTGGAGAGGTTGAAAAAATAGTTTTAATGACTCTAACCTAAGTGTATGTAAACGTCCGACTTCAACTGTAAATATAGGACAAAACACACATCACGACAAGAGAGACAACACTACATAAAGAGAGACCTAAGACAACAATCTAGCAAGGCAGCAACACATGATAACACAGCATGGTACTGTAGCAGCACAACATGACAACAACATGGTAGCAGCACAAAACATGGTACAAACATTATTGGGCACAGACAACAGCACGAAGGGCAAGAAGGTAGAGACAACAATACATCACGCAAAGCAGCCACAACTGTCAGTAAGTGTCCATGATTGAGTCTTTGAATGAAGAGATTTGTATAAAACTGTCCAGTTTGAGTGTTTGTTGCAGCTCGTTCCAGTCGCTAGCTGCAGCGAACTGAAAAGAGGAGCGACCCAGGGATGTGTGTGTGCTTTGGGTACCTTTAACAGAAAGTGACTAGCAGAACAGATGTTGTATGTGGAGGATGAGGGCTGCAGTAGATATCTCAGATAGGGGGAGTGAGGGCTAAGAGGGTTTTATAAATAAGCATCATCCAGTGGGTCTTGCAACGGATATAAAGATTACCAGTTTACAGAGGAGTATAGAGTGCAGTGATGTGTCCAATAAGGAGCATTGGTGGCAAATCTGATAATAAAGAACATCTAGCCGCTCGAGAGCACCATTACCTGCCGATCTATAAATGATGTCTCCGTATTCTAGCATGGTCATCTGAATAAGGGTTAGTTTGGCAGCTGGGGTGAAAGAGGAGCGATTTCGATAGAGGAAACCAAGTCTAGATTTAACTTTGGCCTACAGCTGTGATATGTGCTGAGAGACGGGCAGTGTACCGTCTAGCCATACTCCCAAGTACTTGTACGAGGTGACAACCTCAAGCTGCAGGTTGTATTACAACCGCCTGTGATTGGGAGTCCCATAGGGCGGCGCACAATTTTCCCAGTGTCATCCGGGTTTGGCCGGTGTAGGCCATCATTGCAAATAAGAATTTGTTCTTAATAACCTCTTGTGACGAGCAAACCCGTATCCGAGAGCGTAATCATAGCCTCAAATGCATTATTAGCATAACGCAACGGACATAAATACCCCTAGAAACCTTTCGTGAAAATCGCAAATGAAATGAAATAAATATATTCAAACACAAGCTTAGCCTTTTGTTAACAACACTGTCATCTCAGATTTTCAAAATATGCGTTACAGCCAACGCTAGACAAGCATTTGTGTGAGTTTATCATAGCATTATGCTATGCTAGCTCTGCTGGCAGCAGGCAACATTTTCACGAAAATAAGAAAAGCAACCAAATTAAATAATTTACCTTTGAAGAACTTTGGATGCTTTCACTCAGGAGACTCCAAGTTAGATAGCAAATGTTATTTGCTAGATTTTTTTTTTTTTGAAGGTGAAATAGCTCCCGTTTCTTCATCATGCTTAGCTGAGAATTCGACCGGAAAATGCTGCAACTATAACGCCAAACTTTTTCAAAATTTGCTCCATAATATCGACAGAAACACGGCAAACGTTGTTTAGGATCCATCCTCAAGGTGTTTTTAACATATATATTCAATAATATATCCGTCAAGGCAATTGGTTTCTCATAAGAAGCGATTGGAAAAATGGCTACCTCAGTATTTTACGCAAGATTTTCTGCGGGAGACACCATGTGACCACATGCTATATATGGTCCCTTACAGCCATTCTTCAATGGAAATGCCTAAAAAGACGTCACAATGCTGTAGACACCTTGGGGAATACGTGGAAAACGTAAGCTCATTCGTAGCTCATTCACAGCCATATAAGGAGTCATTGGCATGAGGCGGTTTCAAAAAATGCGGCACCTCCTAGTTGGATTTTTATCTGGGTTTCGCCTGTAACATAGGTTCTGTGGCACTCACAGACAATATCTTTGCAGTTTTGGAAACGTCAGAGTGTTTTCTTTCCAAAGCTGTCAATTATATGCATAGTCGAGCATCTTTTCGTGACAAAATATATTGTTTAAAACGGGAACTATTTTTCATCCAAAAAATGTAATAGCGCCCCCTAATGCATAACTGGTTTAATTGACTTGCGTAGTTAAAGTTTAAATAACATTTAAAAATGAAAAAGCTCTAAACCCTCAAAGTAGTTGAAGGGGGTTAATAAATGATGTTATGATAAACTGTAAGGTCTCCTCTTCAGGAGAGTGTGTGTGTGTTAAAACCTGTTTTTGAGTGTTGTGACCTTCAGACACTCTCAGAAGGCGTTTAACGTTCAGACTCCTCCTGTCTGGATCCCACCGTGGTTATCTGGTTTTCTGAGAACACAAAGCTGCCACAGACTTGATGAACTCAGCCACCTGTCAGAAGATGCTTATACTCGTTCACATTTTTATGACTATACTTGTGATGAAAGGTCAAGTTTCAGTCGATCCCACTTCTGAGCTTTAATTGCTGATAAGATGGTTACTGCTGTCAAGGGAGGTTAGATTTATTAAAATGTTGTTGCCAGGGAAACTCACACAAGGAGGAATGAGAGAGGCTATATGAGTTACAGGATGTCTTAGACATTTTGCAGAACTTGGGGAACTATCATATACTGTTATACTGTACTCTGTACCATCTTCTGCCTACAATTGTATTACTAAAATGAGTATTTCAATACTTAAACAAAGAGTCTGTGTTTTCTTTCCATTACCAATGTATGTTTGATAAGACCTGATCATTTGTTGAAGAAATTGTAGTAATCACACCTAGTAATCACACCTGTGGGGAGAGGGGCATTCTTCTTACCAAACTACAAGACCTTTGTTTTGGAGGTGTTCAGGACAAGGTTAAGGGTAGATAAAGCTTGTTGGACACTAAGAAAGCTTTGTTGTAGAGCATTTAACACAAAATCCAGGGAGGGGCCAGCTGTGTATAATACTCGATCATCTGCATATAAATGGATGAGAGAGCTATGTTGTTGATGTAAATTGAGAAGAGCATGGGTCCTAGGATCGAGCCTTGGGGTACTCCCTTGGTGACAGGCAGTAGCTGTCATGTGCCTTTTACTGAGGACTGGCCACTCTACCATAAAGCCCTGATTGGTGCAGAGCTGCAGAGATGGTTGTCCTTCAAAAAGATTCTCCCATCTCCACAGAGGAACTATAGAGCTCTGTCAGAATGACCATCAAGTTTTTAGTCACCTCCTTGACCTTCTCAATTGCTCAGTTTGGCCCTGCGGACAGCTCTAGGAAGAGTCTTGGTGGTTCTTCTTCCATTTAAGAATGATGGAGGCCACTGTGTTCTTGGGGACCTTCAGTTCCACAGACATTTTTTGGTACCCTTCCCCAGATCTGTGCCTTGACACAGTCCAGTCTCAGAGTTCTACAGACAATTCCTTCAACCTCGTGGCTCGGTTTTTGCTCTGACATGCACTGTCAACTGTGGGACCTTAACTAGACAGGTGTGTGCCTTTCCAAATCATGTCCAATCAATTGAATTTACCACAGGTGGACTCCAATCAAGTTGTATAAACATCTCAAGCATGGTCAATGGAAACAGGATGCACCTGAGCTCAATTTCGAGTCTCATAGCAAAGGGTCTGAATACTCATGTAAATAAGTTATTTCTGGGGGGTTTTAAAAATACATTTCCAAAAGTTTCTAAAAACCTGTTTCACTTTGTCATTATGGGGTATTGTGTGTAGATTGCTGAACAAAATGTTTTTTAAAAAATTCATTTTTAGAATAAGGCTGTAACGTAACAAAATGTGGAAAAAGTGAAGGGGTCTGAATACTTTCCAAAGGCCCTGTATTTCTATCAGAATGTTGCAAAATGTGCCCCCTCTGGCTGCTAATCTCTACCCTAACTTCTACATGTCTGTAAAAACTAATCTTGGATCAGTTCCCCCTCTGTCCATATAATCGTATTCATTCTGATCTGAAAGGCCAAACTGTTCCTGAATTACTACTCTGAAAATATACATATGGGCCCATATCCTGGCATAAGGTAGTCAATACAGCAGGGCTGCCCAACCCTCTTCCTGGAGATCTACTGTCCTGTAGGTTTTCAGCCCAACACTAATTTAGCAGTTCTGATTCAGCTAGTTAAGCAGCTAATTAGTAGAATCAGGTGTGTTAAACTAGGGTTGGACTGAAAACCCACAGGACAGTAGATCTCCAGGAAGAGGGTTGGGCAGTCATGTAATACAGTATCAATTAGTAAAACAATTAGTAAGACAGATCAAATAAAATTTGATTTGATCTGTTTTACTAATTGTGAATATTCTGATACTTCCTACTAACACATTTGATCCTTCATGCATTTATAAATTCGATGTGCATCGTCATGTTTTGACTCTCCACCTACAGATTACGTCTCATGGTCAATTGTGCTTGACTATCAACAAGACAACCAAGGGATCTGACCCAACAGTCAGCCAACCCTACCCTATGGCCCAGTTACAGACCAAAACAATGGTTGTTGTTACGTAATTAAAACACAGCCTCGTCACTTTTTTGTTTTATGTATAATTGTTTAGAAAATAGGCTACAGCTTCTGATATCCAAATCTGTTTGCTCAATCTCTAATCTCTGTGGAATAGACATGGCTGGAATGCAGTTTTAACCCATCAGCATTCAGGATTAGACCCACCCATTGTATAACGAAAAATAATAATACACAAATAGAAAAAGCATAACTTGTATGAAATATGTTACACAGTCAGAGCATCTCCATTCAGTGCTTATTAGTCCAAGATTAAGCAATATGGATCTGGGAAACCACCCAGACCTACATGTACAGCCCCATTCTTTTCTTTTTACCTTCTAGATAAGAAAACAAAGAGGCCTGTAAAATGCAGAAAAGAGGTAGGACCAGATCAGCATAGTTCAATTACAGCAAACTGCTTTTACCTTCTAGCAGGCCCTCTGACCTTCACCACAGCTCTGGTCCTGTCCATCCTTAGCTCATCCACCTTCAGCCTGGCCCTGTGGTGTAGCATCAGTCCCCTGGAAGTGTTGTTAGAGGACCAGTCTGCCCAATTAGTCCTATCTGTCACCCTGACCTTTCCTCTTCTGCTAATATCTATGCTGTTAATATCTACGCAACACCTCTGCCACTACAGCTTCTCTCAGACATCAGCCTCTACTGCTCTCTCCACACTTAATTACCACCATGTCTTATAAACCTGTCACTAAGGTCTTGACATATCCCTCAAGTCTCGACCCTACCATCCCCCTCTCCTCCTCTACTGTCTCTCCTCCACGTCTCTATTCCTCGAGTCTCGACCCTACCCTCCTCCTCTGCCCTCTCTACCTACCCTCCTCTGCCCTCTCTCCCTACCCTCCTCCTCTGCCCTCTCTCCCTACCCTCCTCCTCTGCCCTCTCTCCCTACCCTCCTCCTCTGCCCTCTCTCCCTACCCTCCTCCTCTGCCCTCTCTCCCTACCCTCCTCCTCTGCCCTCTCTCCCTACCCTCCTCCTCTGCCCTCTCCCCTACCCTCCTCCTCTGCCCTCTCTCCCTACCCTCCTCCTCTGCCCTCTCTCCCTACCCTCCTCCTCTGCCCTCTCTCCCTACCCTCCTCCTCTGCCCTCTCTACCTACCCTCCTCCTCTGCCCTCTCTCCCTACCCTCCTCCTCTGCCCTCTCTCCCTACCCTCCTCCTCTGCCCTCTCTCCCTACCCTCCTCCTCTGCCCTCTCTCCCTACCCTCCTCCTCTGCCCTCTCTCCCTATCCTCTTCCTCCTAATCTCTTCTGCTCTCCTGGGTGCTGTGTCAACCATAGTGGGTTGTCATAGGACAGGGCTCTCTTAAATAGGGAGTAAATACTATACCCTTTCCATCCAAACCTGCTTTGTCCAGCACTTAAACCTTCAACAAAAGAGAGGGCTTTTTACCTATACTGTACACAAAGGTGCTTCAGTAGCTGAAAGAGTAGCTGATTTATCGAATGATAATATAGCCTTACTCCTAAATCCTGAGTCTCTCTTGTTTCCCATTGAAAGTCAGAAAGCACCATTGATAGACCACTGAGGGTGTACAGTGACATACAGTAATACAGTAGGTCCTAATTAGGTGATGTATGCCTAGTGGTTTTTTGTGTGCAACAAAGAGTATAGCTGTTATCTAGCGAACAATATGGTAAAAGGAGTGGGCCCTTTCAAAAGTTGATCTGATTGAAAACAGCATTTTCATATGTAATTCAACTGGATGTATTACATAGGGAGGAAGGCCCTGTGATACATAACGTGATACATTAATTCAACTCGTAATCAAAGCTACCATCAATGAATATGATTCCACTCCACCCCTTCACTACTACTACTTATAGCTGCGGGAACTAGGAGTACCGAGGGTGCTGCAGCACCCCCTGATATATTGAAATTAAATAAATAAAATATATATTTTTAAAAAGTGTTAACGGGTGCAATAAATCTAACTAACTGATTGGCTTAGTTCAGAAAAATGCATGTTTGATCTTTGAAACATAAAATTAATCAATCAATCAATCAATGTACAAACACAGATATTAACAACTTTTTTATCAACCTGCAGTAGAGTATGCTCAGAAATATGATAATAATGAGTGTGGTTTCGATGGGACTGTTTTACCCTCAACAGTGTAAAACAATAACTCTGGTTATTAACACCAACAAATGGGAGTTATTTTTAGGGATGCACGATATATCTGTGAAGATATCGGAATCGGACGATATTAGCTAAAAATACCAACATCGACATCGTCCCAATGTCTAGCGTAACGTCGATGTGCAAAACCGATGTCAAAGTTGACGTGCAGACCTATATATAACGTACATGACGTAATGACGCCACGTCATATTTTGCGCTACACGTGCAACACAGCATTCCTAAACTAGCCCACAATGTCTGCTGTGTGGATCGAGCAGTCAACAAGTTGAGCAGAAAGAGTTAAACAAATTCAGTGAGACAACTCAATGGCAAAATCCATTAACACCAAGATAATGGTATTCATTGCCCTTGACAATCAACTGTTCTCTGTCCTGGGTGATGTTGACTTTCGCCGACTGGTCGAGCACCAGTACACACTACCAAGTGAGCTATTTTTCTGATGTTGCCCTACCGGTGTTACACAGTAATAGCGTCACTGCTATTAGCTTCACAAATGACATTTGGACCAGAAATATCAGCCCCATAAACATGCTGAGTCTGACAGCACAGTGGGTTGTCAAGGATTTCGTACTGAGGAAAGTCGTACTTCATGCACATGAATGTGCTGGTTCTCATACCACTGCTGCCATTTCAATGGCATTAGAGAACACATTTGAAACTTGGAAACACTAGCTATCTCCATTCGAACAACAGACTCGAGAAATTAGCTCATCAACTGCGCCTGCAGCAGAAGTGATACCCTCCGTCATGCATTGAAACACTTGCTCAACAAAACTGCCGACACAGGCTGTGAACCAGCGATTCAGTGGCATTCTCTCTTTACTGTGTCGCCACCATGCCCGATGCTATGTACAAGGACTACTACTTCAATCCAGACAAGAAACAGGGTTTACGTGAAATGTTACATATGCAGCTGGACAGATGGAAACGGACACAGTGACAGCGCGCACTGAGGAAGAGAGGCCACAGACAGACAGAGCTAAAACTTCACTGCTTGACATGTATGATGAAATCCTGGTTGAGACTGAAACGACTGAACAAATGAACAACGAAACAGTACAGCAAGTAAGTGAAAGAAATATGTTTTGATGATGTTTTACTGGTAATGGGGACATCCGTAAAGGCCAACAAAATAACTTTTTGGTCCGTGTGGTGTGTGTGTAACCTTTATTTAACTAGGCAAGTCAGTTAAAAAACTATTCTTATTTACAATGACGGCCTACCCCGGCCAAACCCGGAACACATTGGGCCAGTTGTGCGCCGCCCTATGGGAGTCCCAATCACGGCCAGATGTGATACAGCCTGGATTCGAACCAGGGACTGTAGTGACGCCTCTTGTGCTGAGATGCAGTGCCTTAGACCGCTGCGTCCATGTGTGTGTGTTAACTATTTAACTGTACTAGAATGCTTAAAAGGCCGCTAATATTTTTTGGGCAAAGAAAACATTGGTTATCGGTATCGGCCAAAAATGTAATATTGGTGCATCACTAGTTATTTTACTCCACTTAATGCCACTCTTACAGAGCGAAAAATCAACACTGGCAGAAATAATGTAGAATACAATCTCAAGTTGAATTGCATGTTCAGTCAAGCTAAACTTCTAAGCTGAGTTAACATACAATTATACTTGAGAATGTATGTTGGATCAGACATGCCCAAAAGTTGAACAAACTCACAATCTTATTGCAACTAGTTGCCTTACAATTGTAAATTGAAGCAACATATTTTTTTCAAGTGTGTGTCTGTGAAGGTGCTTGCGTGTGTGCGTGCATGCATGTATAAGTATTCACGCCACATGGTTGTGAATGGGTATGTGAGAGAATGTTGGGTAGGCCATCCTCCTGCCAGTGACCTTTGCCTTTAATTAGGCTGTTAAAATGGAGGCAAAGAGCTGTCCATTACATCAACAGCACGGTTGGATGGGGTGAGGAGGGCGAAACCAGCCAACATAAATCCTGAGCTGGCACTAACAGTCATTTGAATGTACATTTTGTTCCTAGACAGTAATCAGGGCTTCAACCAGCTGACTGGAGGTTTTAGTAGTCTTTTGTAGCTCAACTTCAGGATGGTGGTTTCGATTCCAGTGACCACCTATAGGTAAAATGAGCTGTATATCAGAGATAAGATCTTATATATACATACTAGTCACCTCTTTAGCCTATATATGGCTCTTTCTACTGACTTTTCAGATGGAAGGAAGTGAGATGTGCACATTGCCATGTGACAGTGACACCTCCACACCTGTTTGTTGATAGTTCAACAGGTAGACCCGATTTGCAAAGGGGAAAGCTGAGCAAAATGTTAAGTTAATTGCCTTGGTGATGAGTTGCGATTGAAGCTATTGTCTGTGCTATAGGCTGCTTAGGAAACTTAACGACACTTACCCTCTTCCCACAATAAGCCGGAGCGCGTCAAGGTTGCCGTGGTACGCAGCCCATAAAGTCGGTGTCATTCCATCTTCATCAGGCGCATTCAGCTCCTTCCGAGTGGCCTCTCTGAGTAGGTCCAGGTAGCCATCCCGGGCCGCCCGGTGGTACTTGTCGTTCATGGTGCCTATGGCTCCGGTAGCCTGGCTCACGGTCGCTTATTTGGCATCAAGGCGAAGAGCTTGCTCTCCGAAGGGGCAGGTTTGTCCTAAAGGCGCGGGGTGTCATTGGGTCTTCGGTTGTTGCTTCCCTCCGGAAGGAGGTAGTGACTACCGGGGACTGTGGAGAGAAAGAAGCCGGAGCGGTTGCCAGGGACACACTAAGCAGTTGTCAAACAGGGAGGGGTTGTCGCCTCCTAGACCTGTGCAGATCCTCGAGATCTCACTGTAACCATTTGTTTTTGTTTGAACCTACTGAGCACAATTAATTGTGAACGCATTTATTCATTAAACATATTCAACTCAGTCTGAGTTTGGCAAGTATCCAAAAGATTGCAGGTTCGAATCCCTGAGCCTGTGTTATGCCGAAAATCCCCCCCAACCTTTTTTAAATTTTGTGGCTGGTCAAATACTTTCTATAGAACAAACTTCACTTCAGGATAGGCAACCGAAATGAATCATTAATGTATGTGTGTTATATTAAAGCAATAAACATTTCAGAACAACTATGCCTTAATTATTATCCCTACACTTTCAAAAACACTCGTCGAATAAGACATGGGAGAGATGACGAATTTTGGACAAGACATTTATTTATAGACTAATACAAATCGGTAGATTTAGGTACGGCGACAAATGCATCCGCACAGGGCGGCATCTTGCCGGGGGCGGCACGGGCGCCCCCTGGTGCGGGCGGGGCGAATGAGGGGGTTTAAGGGGGGGGTTCACTCAGTGCGCTATACAAGCCAGAACCACCACATACAGACAGTCGTGTCCAAAGTTTTGAGAATGACACAAATATTAATTTCCACAACGTTTGCTGCAAGTAAAACGTTTCTGTACCCATTACTGAGAATGTTGTTGTAGTTAAGGATAAATTGGTCTTCAATGTATGTTATATTTGTAACAACATATATTTTGATGTGCAGTTGAAGTCTGAAGTTTACATTTACTTAGGTTGGAGTCATTAAAACTAGTTTTCAACCACTCTACAAATTTCTTGTTAACAAACTATAGTTTTGGTAAGTCAGTTAGGACATCTACTTTGTGCATGGCACAAGTAATTTTTCCAACAATTGTTTACAGACAGATTATTTCACTGTATCACAATTCCAGTGGGTCTGAAGTTTACATACACTAAGTTGACTGTGCCTTTAAACAGCTTGGAAAATTCCAGAAAATTATGGCATGCCTTTAGAAGCTTATGTTAGGCTAATTGACATAATTTGAGTCATTTGGAGGTGTACTTGTGTATGTATTTCAAGGCCTACCTTCAAACTCAGTGCCTCTTTGCTTGACATCATGGGAAAATTAAAAGAAATCAGCCAAGAAAATAATTGTAGACCTCCACAAGTCTGGTTCATCCTTGGGAGAAATTTCCAAACGCCTGAAGGTACCACGTTCAATAATAGTACGCAAGTATAAACACCATGGGACCACGCAGCCGTCATACCGCTCAGGAAGGAGACGCGTTCTGTCTCCTAGAGATGAATGTACTTTGGTGCAAAAAAGTGCAAATCAATCCCAGAACAACAGCAAAGGACCTTGTGAAGATGGTGGAGGAAACAGGTACAAAAGTATCTATATCCACAGTAAAACGAGTCCTATATCGACATAACCTGAAAGACCACTCAGCAAGGAAGAAGCGACTCCTCAAAAACCGCCATAAAAAAGCCAGACTGCGGTTTATAACTGCACATGGGGAGAAAGATCGTACTTTTTGGAGAAATGTCCTCTGGTCTGATGAAACTGTTCGGCCATAATGACCATTGTTATGTTTGGAGGAAAAAGGGGGAGGCTTGCAAGCCGAAGAACACCATCCCAACCGTGAAGCACGGGGGTGGCAGGATCATGCTGTTGTGGGTGCTTTGCTGCAGGGGGGACTGGTGCACTTCACAAAATAGATGGCATCATGAGGGTGGAAAATTATGTGGATACATCTCAAGACATCATTCAGCTGAAAACTGTTGTTCTGATTAAAGAAGTAATAAAACTGGCCTTCTTTAGACTAGTTGAGTATCTGGAGCATCAGCATTTGTGGGTTCGATGCTCCAGATACTCAACTAGTCTAAAGAAGGCCAGTTTTATTACTTCTTTAATCAGAACAACAGTTTTCAGCTGTGCGAACATAATTGCAAAAGATTATTTCAAAAGGTTTTTCTAATGATCAATTAGCCTTTTAAAATGATCAACTTGGATTAGCTAACACAATGTGCCATTGGAACAAAGGAGTGATGGTTGCTGATAATTGGGCCTCTGTACGCCTATGTAGATATTCTTTTAAAAAATCTGCCGTTTCCAGCTACAATAGTTATTTACAACATTAACAATGTCTACTTTATATTTCTTATCAATTTTACGTTACTTTAATGGACAAAAAAATGGCTTTTCTTTCAAAAACAAGTCCATTTCTAAGTGACCCCAAACTTTTGAACGGAAGTTTATGTCTTTATTTCTCAGTCAAGGTTGCTCATGATCACCTTGTGGCCTGCCTGATCTTGCAAGCTAAAATGAATGGTTTGGTACAAACTGTAATCAGCCTGGTAATTACGAGGCTTCTCATCACATGGATGGATCACCTAACCACCTCGGATGTACTATCATTTAATGGGGTGCGCAGATTAATCTGCTTTTGTTTGCCACAGAACGTTTTGTTGTTGTGCAGTAGGCCTGATTTCGAACCCAATCAGTTATATAGGAGCTGTGATCTCTGAGTAGGAGGTCAAAGGTGGGTGAAAGGTAACCGAGGTGGTTTGATGAACCTTGCTGGAGACTTGAAGACTTGTGTTATCTCTATGGGCATTATCTAAGTGGGCAAACACATCTTGTGACATGCAGTAGTGTGGTGTGGAGTGCCCACTTCCTCTGGGTTCTTTACTGAGACTGGGTTATAAGGGAGCTATATTTATGGTGCTTATGGTTTCTTGAGGGTTTATTGGAATACAGATCCAATCACAAGTCATGCAACTTCTGCCACTCTAATATGAACAAAGCTCGTCCAACCCGGAAACGGTCTAGTAAGACCTGTATCTTCTCTAATCTCACCTGAGGGAGACGTGCTCTCATAAGAGTTGAGTAAATAAACATCCCCAGGAAGACCACCGTCTGTGAGGGAGTCAGGTTGCTCTTCTCCCTGTTTAGGGTGAGGCCCAGGTCATGAATGTGCTTCAAGATTATCCGTGTGTCTGCTGTAGCTTGCTCTCTTGATTAAGCCTACACCAGCCAGTCGCCCAGGTAGTTTAGTAGTAGAATGCCCTGGGACATGATAGGCGCTAGGACTGCACCCATGCACTTTGTGAATGTACGCAGCGCCAGTGAGTGGTCTAATGGGAGGACTTTAAATTTGTAAGCCACTCCTTCAAATGCAAACTGGAGGTACTTCCAGTGATCTCGATGAAAATGAACGTAGAAGTACGCATCCTTCAGGTCGAGCGTGATATACTTTCTTAGCCCCGTGATGCTGCTTGTGAGGATGGTCATGATGCCTGTCCTTCTGCTGTTAGGTTATGTAAAATGCCAGTTCCCATTTCCTTGCGTCTTGGTGGGGGAGAAGGGGGGCCAAGACGTTGCTGGAGCGCCCTCAAAACATCCTGCCCTGTCTTCCTGCTCCTCTGAGGGGCAGCAGTAGGGCATGCAGTTGCCAAGAACTCCTGCAAAGTCTCTCTGTCTTTGCTCAGTTTTGGAGTATTCTGTATGATGTCTACCCCTGGCCCAAAGGTGGAACCTGGCGTGAAGGGGAGCTCCAAAAATGTTTTCTGAACTGGTGGCAGTTTAGACTGTGCCAGCCAAAGATGGCGGTGTGAAGTCACTACTGAAGCCAAAGCCTTGCCATTGGCACGTGTCATATCCGTCTGGAGCATAGTGAGCAGTCTTGACACTTCTTTGGCCTCCTTAAGAAGCTTGTCACCAATCCCTGGGAGGCGAGGGATCAGCAGGGTGAGGGAGCATCGTAGCTGCGTTTACGAGTTGCGTCATGATGGTGAGGGTCCCAGAAGTTCATCGCTTACTCTTACTCTTTGGGGCGAGGCACCTTGCCAACAATCTTCTTGTCAGGGAGGATCATGGCAGCCACCATGCCATCCATCACTGGATAGTGGTCTAGACCCAAGGTCTCTGCATCCATTAGGAGTGTCTACAGCCTGGTCTGGTTGTTGCAATGTAAGCACCCACTACTTGATATTGCTACAATATTTGCAGAGAGTCAAAGCAAACTTGGGGCACGTGGGGATAAGGAACTGCTCAGATGGTGTTTTCTTCCAGCTTGATATCAAGGGCGGTATCCAATCTCGCTAAAAGCTCCCGTGTTGCTTCCATCAACGCCGGGGTTCCTCCGTAGTGGTGTTGCCAGCTACAGATGGCGCTGTGGACTGGATCGATCCCTGATGTGCTTGGAACACTGAAGCACTGTCACCCAACTCCAACGTCTCCAGGAGGCTTCGTCGTCATCCCCCCTCAACTCCTCAGCCGTACTGAGTTTGGGGGGGCCGAAGGGGTGGTGCCGTGACAACGCATCACCCCAGAGGGTGGAAAACGGTTATCAGACGGGGAGGATTGTACTGTGGTCCTCATCCCCTCCAGACATGCTAAGCTCATGCGTTCTCCAAAGGTGGTGCAGGCCTAAGACCAATTGATTTCGGCAAGACAGATCTTCCAAAGGTGGGGAGTGGCAATATTTACCAAGGATCACCTTTAGTGCTCAGTTGTCTCCATCAAGTCTGTCCCCAAACAATTTGATTTTCTGGTTTTAAGCATAAACTTTCAAATAGCTCTTTGTTGACTGTTGTTGTGTTATTGTCCTCCATCAGCACCGGCCTGTACCCTACCTGCCCTAAGCTCTCTCCTGGACCCTTACACTAAGTCTGAATTTGTCCTGCTAGGTGACCTAAACTGGGACGTGCTTAAACCACCTGACCAAGTCCTAAAGCAATGGGACTCCCTAAATATTTTTCAGATTATTACCAATCCCACAAGGTATGACTCCAAACACCCAGAAAAGGCTACTCTCCTCGATGCTATCCTCACAAATAATCCTGATAGGTACCAGTCTGGTGTTTTCTGTAATGACATTAGTGATCATTGTTTTACAGCCAATATTCGTAATGGCTACTCAGTGAAAGGTCCTGTCCTGATTTGTCATAGACGCTTGCTAAAAAACTTTAATGAGCAACCCTTCCTTCATGACTTGGCCTCTGTAAATTGGTATAGAATCAGCTTGATCCCCTCTGTCGAACAAGCTTGGACCTTCTTTTTTGATATCTTCAGTGATATTGTTCACTATCACGCCCCATAAAGAAAATGAGAATTAAAAACAGGTTCAGCCCCTGGTTCGACCGTGATCTTGCAGAGTTACTCCACCTCAAGAATCGCATTTGGCGGAAGGCTCGGCACACACATACTCAGGCTGACTGATTCTCGTTCAGGCAAATGAGAATAAATGCACTCAGGCTATCCGGAAGGCCAAAGTTAGTTACTTTACGGAGCAGTTCTCTCTCTGTGGGTCTAACCCCACAAGTTCTGGAAAATGGTTAAAGACCTGGAGAATAAACCCTCCTCCTTACAGCTGCCCATGACCCTTAATGTTGATGATGTGGTTGTTACTGACAAGAAGCACATGGCTGAAGTTTTTAATCACCACTTCATTAAGTCAGGATTCCTATTTGACTCAGCCACGCCTCCTTGCCCATCCAACATTTCCTCATCTCCCACCCCTTCTAATGCAACTAAACCAGATGCTCCTCCCTCTTTTCCCCCTGCCCCGCTACAAAGTTTCTCCCTGCAGGCGGTCACTGAGTCCGAGGTACTAAAGGAGCTCCTGAGACTTGACACCAAAAAGCCATATGGCTCAGATGGTTTATACCCTTTCTTCTTTAAGGTTGCTGCTCATATAATCACCAAGCCTATCTCTGATCTTTTAAACCTGTCTCTCCTATCTGGGGAGGTTGCCATTGCTTGGAAGGCAGCCACGGTTAGTCCGTTATTTAAGGGTGAGGGGGAATCAAGCTGCTCGTAACTGTTATATACCTATAGGCCTATTTCTATTTGTCCCTGTTTGTCAAAAGTGCTGGAAAAACTTGTCAATTATCAACTGACTGGCTTTCTTGATGTCTATGGTATTCTCTCTGGTATGCAATCTGGGTTCCACTCAGGTTATGGATGTGCCACTGCAACCTTAAAGGTCCTCAATAATGTCACAATTGCCCTTGATTCTAAGCAATGTTGTGCTGCTATTCTTGGCCAATGCTTTTGATATGGTAGACCGTTCCATTCTTGTGGGCCGGCTAAGGAGTATTGATGTCTCTGAGGGGTCTTTGGCCTGGTTTGCTAACTATCTCTCTCAAAGAGTGCAGTGTATAAAGTCAGAACATCTGCTGTCTCAGCCACTGTCTGTCACCAAGGGTGTACCCCAGGGCTCGATCCTCCCCCCCTTATCAATATACATCAACAACATAGCTCAGGCAGTAGGAAGCTCTCTCATCCATTTATATGCAGATTATACAGTCTTATACTCAACTGCCCCCTGCCAGCATTTTGTTTTAAACGCTTTCTTAATGTCCAACAAGCTTTCTCTGCCCTTAACATTGTTCTGAACACCTCCAAAACAAAGGTCATGTGGTTTGGTAAGAAGAATATCACACAACATAATGCCACAGCAAGACAATTGCCATGCTGACTGCAGGAATGTCCACCAAAGCTTAATGCCAGAGAATTTAATGTTAATTTCTCTATGAAACATTGTTTTCGAGAATTTGGAAGTACGTCCAGCCGGCCTCAGAACCTCAGACCACTTGTATGGCATTGTGTGGGCGAGCGGTTTGCTGATGTCAACATTGTGAACAGAGTGCCCCATGGTGGCGGTGGGGTTATGGTATGGGCAGGCATAAAATACAGACAACGAACACAATTGCATTTTCTCTATGGCAATTAGAATGCACAGAGATACCGTGACGAGATCCCGAGCCCCATTGTCGTACCATTCATCTGCCTCCATCACCTCGTGTTTCAGCATGTTAATGCTCCGGCCTATTGAAGAGGAGTGTGACAACATTCCACTGGCCATAATCAACAGCCTGATCAACTCTATGCGAAGGAGATGTGTGTTGCACTGCATGAGATAAATGGTGGTCACAGCAAATACTGACTGATTTTCTTATCCAACCCCTACTTGCATCTGTGTCTGTATTCCCAGTCATATGACATCCATATACGAGGGCCTAATGAATGTAATTAAATTGACCGATTTCCTTATATGAACTGTAACTCAGAAAAATCTTTCAAATTGGTGCATGTTTTATATTTTTATTCAGTATACATTAATGGGGTATACCTCCTCTAAGAATATGTATTAGGGAATTAGGCTGTTTGAGAGAAGGTTTGAATTCTTATCAACCCATCCAATGTGAGTACATCTGTTGTTGAAGTACAGTAGATCAATAAAACTACAGTACTCTAGCAGTAGTCAAGCTGTGTATGCTGAAAAGCCTTGTAGTGCATAGGTCCAATGTCAATAAAGCCACAGTACTCTAGCAGTAGTGAAGCTGCTCATGCCGAAAAGCCTTGTTAGTTGGTAGGTCCAATTTCAATAAAGCTGCAGTAGTCAAGCTGCTAATGCTGAAAAGCCTTGTTTAGTGCACAGGTCCAATTTCAATAAAGCTACAATACTCAAGCAGTAGTCAAGCTGCTGATGATGAAAAGCCTTGTTAGTCCATATGTCCAATTTAGATTTCGAATTTCCTGTCTTTTTTGGCCTCAGACTAAAGTTAACATTTCCCTTAACATGAATACAGTATAGATGTGATCTTGTGTCCTCCTTATTGTATTCTATGATTCTACCAGGTTGTATGTCTACAGAGGGACGGATACAAACACATTGATGTATAGCTATACTTCCAACATCCATTCCTAAATGTATTATAAAGTGGTTGAGTGCAGGGTGGGCCTCAGTAATTCAATAGGGACAATCAGTTAGTTCTATAAGGATAGCTTCTATATTGTGACAATGTGTAGTTAGGATAACTATCAGATCACAATCCATTGTTTGAAATGCTTCAACAAAAGATGTCTCAAATGGCACCCTGTTTCAATAGGGCTCTATTCAAAAGTAGTGCACTTTAAAGCGAATTTGATACCACATGGGACGCAATCTAAACTAAAACTTGTTTTTGGTTGCCCCCTGTCTCCCTGCCCTGCCAGTGGTCCTGATTCTGTTTGGTGTTTTCAGTCTCCTGCTGCATATCTTCAAGATGGGTTACTATACCTTGATGATGAAGTGTAAGCCGACTGCTAATGTTCTCGCGCACATCGTCGAGGCTCTCTTTCTTGGGCTACAGGTAGTCATCAATCATTGGCCTTTATTTCCACTAAAGTATATTTTTCCTGATTTGTTTCAATTCATTGTTTCATTCATTTCAAAAGGTTATAATATATATTTAAACAGGCTAGTCTCCTTGTGATAGGATTTTTAATAGGGACCTTTATTTTGAATTTGTCTCCATGAAATGTCCTTGTATTACTGTTTAAATTAATGTATTTTCTTTCAATCAATCAAATGTATTTATGAAGCTCTTTTTACATCAGCCGATGTTACAAAGTGCTTTACCAGAAACCCAGCCTAAAACCCCAAACAGCAAGCAATGCAGGTGTAGAAGCACTAGACCTATTTGCTGTGGGCTCACTCCAAAGACTGCATTTACAAGCACAAGATCATCACCAGGTGCATGCCTCTCAATTTCATTTGACTTAAGAAACACATTTATCATCGTATTATAGGTCTTCAGAATTTGCATTGTCTATAGGGACCTACAAAGCAAACAAGGAAAAACATTGTGATTGTTTGTGTGTGTTGGTGTTGTTCTGCTAGGTCTAGGCTGATGGTCACTCTCAGTGGGGATCTGTCCAACAGCTCGGACAGTTCTGACACAGGTATATAGTGTATTCTTACACAACTAAAACACATTCAGTGTTGGACCAGTTATTATAAAAATCCACCAAAAGCACTCGCACATCTGAGTTATCTCATTGCAGGTGCATGGGAATAAAGCAATAACTTCAAAAAAGAGAAAGCTGCACACTGCTCGTGTTCACATAACTTATTATATTAAAGCTTATGTGTCGGCCTCTTGGCCTTCATCATGGTTTCTCTTTTCTTTGATGTACTGTATTATCACAAGGAACGTAGTTCCACTGGGCTGGGCCTGAGTCAGATGATTTGGGAGGTGCTATACCTGAATTACTAACTAATATACATACTGAACAAAATGTAAAGGTAAACATTAACCAACAGTGCAGTTCAAGAAAGATTTAGGAAAATATTTATGAAATAAACTAAAGTAAAAGATTATAAAAAGTAACACAATAAGATAACAATAACGAGGCTATATACAGGGGGTACCGGTACAGAGTCAATGTGTAGGGGTACAGGTTAGTCAAAGTAATTTGTACATGTATGTAGGGGTGAAGTGACTATGCATAGATAATAAACAGTGCGTAACATCAGTGTACAAAACTAATTGGAGGGTGTCAATGTAAATAGTCTGGTGGCCATTTAATCAATTGTTCAGCAGTCTTATCGCTTGGGGGTAGAAACTGTTAAGGAGCCTTTTGGTCCTAGACTTGGCGCTCCGTTACCACTTACCGTACGGTAGCAGAGAAAGCAGGCTGTCTTCATTCTGTACCATCCTGTACCAAGTCTGGGTGAACCAGCTCCAGCACCGGCACTGTGTTTCTGATGTTCTACGGCTACCATCTAGCTGTGATGCCAATCATGTCCCTCTGCTCCCTGGCTGGCATGTTGGTCCATAAACTGGATAGGAGGTAAAAGGAGGGGGGACATAATCCCACATGTAGCCTGGATGTGTCCCTCTTGGTTGGTACAGCCCTGGGTCAGCTGGCCTTGTCCAATTTCTCTCTGGTGGCTGCTCTGGCGGTGGGGCCTAGCAGGCCCCTAGGAAGCCTGGATCTTTCCTACTCCCTTCTCACCCTGTTGGAGCACCTGCTGCAGAACATCATCTCCGAGGGCCTCCACCGATACCCAGCCTGGCCCTCGCCAAGAAGAAAGGAGAGGAGCATCATATTCAAGGCCAGTCTTCTTTGTCTTCTTCATGGTTTACGTAATGTTGAGTACTCCAACTGCCCCTGGACAAGATTAGCTAACTAATTGCTTATTTAAAATATAAAAGAGGTGAACAAGCATGTATTCATCGAACCATCATTATTCAAAATGTGCACTCAGGTAGCAGCATACTCATATCATTCAAAATGTGCACTCAGGTAGCAGCATACTCATATCATAACTCATAAATCATTACTATCTAAACTATAGTTACACATGTATTTATAGTTACACACTGAAAATATGACCCTTCTCTTGTCCCAAAGCAGAAGACGAAGACCATAGTGAAAAATAAAGACATGGATTAAGCAGGAGGTATAGCTCTACTGGAGAGGAAAGGCAGCATCTGCACAACCTGGTGAACATGTATGGGAAAGTACCTGGTACATGAGAGCCACACAGGAGATCTGTGCCATCCTCATTCTCTCCAATATCATTGTAATGAGTAATGCTGAGGCTATTATGTCTCTGGGCTTATAGTGTCATGTTTACAGTATTTACCTAGCCTGATCCCAGATCTGTTTGTGCTTTCTTGCCAACTCCTATGCTTTCTCTTTGGCATAGGAATTGGTAAGAAAGTGCATACAGATCTGGGATCAGGCTCGTATTTACACCCTATCCCTTTTTCAATTTAATTTAATTTAAATTTGTCTCCTTACATTTTCTCTCCCCTCCTCAGCTGTGGGTGATCCCAGCATTTGGAGCCCAGACCCAGTTTGAGAACTGCCTGGGGAAGCAGTTCTCATGGCTTCTCAGCCTGGTTTGTCCTGGTCAACATGGGACAGACTCTTGGAGTCTTCTATAGGATGCACTCTGTGGAAGCACTAAATGGAGCTACCCATCACCGCATGACGGATAGGGCTGACTACAGTGCCATTTTCCCCCTCTCCTCTCCCGTTCTCTCTTCTGCTGGAACAAACTGACTTACATTTATTCTGGGACATAAGGCCACAATGAGATCCCTCCACATTTTCTTGTCCTTGGTGAAAAGTTGTGCAGACTGACTACTAGGGACTAGCTAAATATCAAATAACTGTAATTAGGAATTTTATGAATAATGACTAAACAATATCTACATTTTAAATAGAACTATAACTAATTAAACTCTACTCTGTTTTATTATAGCCGATTAATAAATACCGTTCCAGCTAGGTTGGGGAGGAAATGGGTTTTAAGTAAGCAGAAAGGATAGTTAACCTATGGTTGAACCGACTCAGCTTAGCTCTGGGATGTTTAGATAAGGCATTGAGTGTTTTCCTAGGTTTTCCATTAGCTGGAACTCTCTGCTGAATAGTAATAGAGGAAGACTTCAGAAATTGAATCTTGATTTAACTGTGTGTCTGGAGTGAGCGAGCGAGGGGGTGGGAATAACCTTTTGAACCTGTTGGGTCCTGGTCGATAGGAGGAAGGACAATTTATAACCTATGACGTCATATTTTGTATATAAACTGTTGTTCGTGGTTTCATGGCAGTGCGCTCCGAGAATAAATACTATTATCTAATTTTGATAAGACTGGTCTCTTTCTATTTTATGCAAATAATAATCTTACAAAATATCATAAAATAGACTAAGTGAATTCAATTAATGTTACACTTATGGGATTTATGAAATTAAATTAACAAATACTTGACCCACTATGTTTTAACATTAATTACATGTGTACATTGATTCTTCATTTATATAATGATTTGTTTCATATGATATCCTGTAGAAGTTACTTTATGAAAATATTGACATTATGAAATCAGACACAGAATGTCATTTGCCTGCAGTTCAAAAGCCAATGCATTCCATAAAGATATCCCTCCCCGACTCCATCTGTCAGTTCACAAATGTCCTGCTCAGTGCACCTATGGTGAATTGCAAACCAGCCACTCGCCCCTACCAACTCGCTTGGAAGGCCATCCGTTGTCATGTGTTTCTGGTGAAACAGAGGGGGACTTCAAGATGTCACGCCTTGGTCTTAGTATTTTGTGTTTTCTTTATATATTTGGTCAGGCCAGGGTGTGACATGGGTTATTGTGGTGTGTTTTTTGTCTTGGGGTTTTGTGGGGCGTCGACGTAGTCTATGGCTGCCTGAGGCGGTTCTCAATCAGAGTCAGGTGATTCTCGTTATCTCTGATTGGGAACCATATTTAGGCAGCCATATTCTGTGAGTGTTTTCGTGGGTGATTGTTCCTGTCTCTGTGTTAGTTGTCACCAGACAGGCTGTATAGGTTTTCACGTTCCGTTTGTTGTTTTGTATATATATAGTTATTTCATGTATCGTCTATTCTTCATTAAAGAACATGAGTAACCACCACGCTGCATTTTGGTCCGATCCTTATTCTACCTCTTCGGCAGAGGAAGAGATAGAAGAACGCCGTTACAGAATCACCCACCACACCCGGACCAAGCAGCGTGGTAACAGGCAGCGGCAGCAGGAGCAGCGAAAGGAGGAATGGACATGGGAGGATGTTATGGACAGCAGGAGTATAGGAGTATACGACTTGGGAGGAAATAGACAGGTGGGCGGTCGACCCAGAGAGAGTGCCGGAGCCCGCCTGGGATTCGCTGGAGCAGTGCGAAGAGTGCTATAGGAGAATGGAGTCGAAGAGAAAAACACGGCGGCGCAGAAAGAAATCCGAAAGTCAGACCCAAAAATGTATTGGGGGGGGGCTCAGGGAGAGTGTGGCAGAGTCAGGGTTCAGACCTGAGCCAACTCCCCCTGTTAATCGTGAGGAGCAGTGATCAAAGGACTTATGGACTTGGGAGGAGATATTGGACAGAAAAGGACCCTGGGCACAGGTATGAAGAGGCAGCACAACGACGCGGATGGAAGCCTGAGAGTCAGCCCCAAAAATGTATTGGGGGGGGCTCACAGGGAGTATGGCTATGCCAGGTAGGAGACCTGCGTGTGCAAACTCCCTGTGCTTACCGGGGGGCTAGAGAGACCGGGCAGGCACCGTGTTATGCTATGGAGCGCACGGTGTCTCCAGTGCGGGTGCATAGCCCGGTGCGGTACATACCAGCTCTTCGTATTGGCCGGGCTAGAGTGGGCATTGAGCCAGGTAAAGTTGGGCAGGCTCGGTGCTCAAGAGCTCCAGTGTGCCTGCACGGTCCAATCTATCCAGAGCCACCTCCACACACCAGTCCTCCGGTGGCAGCTCCCCGCACCAGGCTTCCTGTGCGTTTTCTCTATCCAGTTCCACCTGTGCCAGCACCACGCATCAGGGCTATAGTGCGCCTCGCCTGTTCAGCGCAGCCAGAGCCTTTCTCCTCTCCAGTGATGTCGGAGCCTCCCGCCTGTTCAGCGCAGCCAGCGCTTTCCTCCTCTCCTGCGCTGCCGGAGTCTCCCGCCTGTTCAGCGCTTCCAGAGCCTTCCTCCTCTACAGCGCTGCCGGAGCCTCCTGCCTGTTCAGCGCAGCCTGAGCTGCCAGTTTGCATGGAGCAGCCAGAGCTGCCAGTCTGCATGGAGCAGCCAGAGCTGCCAGTTTGCATGGAGCAGCCAGAGCTGCCAGTCTGCATGGAGCAGCCAGAGCTGCCAGTTTGCATGGAGCAGCCAGAGCTGCCAGTCTGCACAAAGCTGCCAGTCTGCATGGAGCAGCCAAAGCTGCCAGTCTGCATGGAGCAGCCAGAGCTGCCAGTCTGCATAGAGCAGCCAGAGCTGCCAGTTTGCATGGAGCAGCCAGAGCTGCCAGTCTGCACAAAGCTGCCAGTCTGCATGGAACAGCCAGAGCTGCCAGTCTGCATGGAGCAGCCAGAGCAGCTAGATCCGCCAGTCAGCCATGATCTTCCAGATCTGCCAGTCAACCAGATTCTTCCAGATCTGCCAGTCACCCAGACTCTTCCAGTTCTGCCAGTCAACCAGACTCTTCCAGATCTGCCAGTCAACCAGACTCTTCCAGATCCGCCAGCCAGCCAGGATCTGCCGGAGCCAACTACCTGCCTGAGCTTCCTCTCAGTACTGGGCTTCCTCTCAATACTGGGCTTCCTCTCAGTACTGGGCTTTCCCTCAGTCCCGGGCTTCCCCTCAGTCCCGGGCTTCCCCTCAGTCCTGAGCTTCCCCTCAGTCCCGAGCTTCCCCTCAGTCCCGAGCTGCCCCTCAGTCACGAGCTGCCCCTCAGTCCAGTGGGGTTCTGGGTGAGGACTATTAGGCCATGGTCGGCGGCGAGTGTGGATTATCCCAGGACGCGAGGGGGAGGAACTATGACATTTATGGAGTGGGGTCCACGTCCCGAGCCGGAGCCGCCACCATGGACAGACGCCCACCCGGACCCTCCCTATGGTTTTGAGGTGCGTCCGGGAGTCCGCACCTTAGGGGGGGGGGTTCTGTCACGCCTTGGTCTTAGTATTTTGTGTTTTCTTTATATATTTGGTCAGGCCAGGGTGTGACATGGGTTATTGTGGTGTGTTTTTTATCTTGGGGTTTTGTGGGGCGTCGACGTAGTCTATGGCTGCCTGAGGCGGTTCTCAATCAGAGTCAGGTGATTCTCGTTATCTCTGATTGGGAACCATATTTAGGCAGCCATATTCTGTGAGTGTTTTCGTGGGTGATTGTTCCTTTCTCTGTGTTAGTTGTCACCAGACAGGCTGTATAGGCTTTCACGTTCCGTTTGTTGTTTTGTATATATATAGTTATTTCATGTATCGTCTATTCTTCATTAAAGAACATGAGTAACCACCACGCTGCATTTTGGTCCGATCCTTATTCTACCTCTTTGTCAGAGAAGGAGATAGAAGAACGCAGTGGCGAGGGGATCGAAGAAACCCATCAACTTCAGGACACTTGTGACTTGAATGATGCAATTCATGTTCCACGTTTCAATACGAAAACAAGCATTAAATTAAAATGAGAAAAATCACTGTCATTTTACAAGTTATAAACATTGGTAGCATAAACATTTAATGTGGGAAGTATTTCATGTTACATGTGTAAAGCCTCAACATTAGACACAAACAAATACAGGTGGCTCATAACAAGCCACACCGCATTTATTTTGTGTGAAATTACACAAACTCAAAAATAACGCAGTGAGTTATGGGATACCACATCACTCTGAAGCAGAGAGCATAGCTGACTCGGTCAAAGTGGCTATCGGGGGATCTAATTAGCCATCCATTATTTTCACACCCTCAGCACAACGTGTGCATATGGCGAATGGGGCACGTGAACACGGAATTGGAGGGGCGATTTGGGATTCAGCACTAGTCTGCCTTTTTAATTCAGACGTGACAGGTTTCTTAAAGCTGCATCCTTTAGTGAGTCTCACGCGAGCCTAAGTCTATTTCAAACCAAAATAAAAAATACATTTTTACAGCGATAATAGGGGGAAAATGAAGCTCCCTGAAAAAGGAGATATCGAAAATAAGTGCAATACATAATCTAAAACATACAAAAACTTAAATAGCAGATTACCTAACGTATACATACGGTAGTGTATACATGGTCTTTGTTTGGGGAAAAAAGTTACATTAAGGTTGAAGAAGTGAAGGAATATACTGACATAGAAAATACACACAGGATATGGCAGATCTTTTGGCAGTTGTAGTAGCAGACAGCTTGTAGGAAAAGTGGTTTATTACATGATGATTTACGGGTTTGGCAAGAAACAAAATGCAAGAAAAAAACGGTCAATTCTTGTTTTCTAGAGCAGGTATATCCGTTCAATCTTCATCTGTCCTCTTCCTCATCCAGACTTGTGTTCAGGTTTGAAGATGGCAGTTGGTAGGAGACGGTTATGAGTTTGTGGTTCTGAGGGGGAACTAGCCAGACAACCCAGTACCAGAGAGACACAGTGTGCTTCCCAAATAGCACCCGGTCCCCTTATATAGTGCACTACTTTTGACAAGGGTCCATAGGGCTCCTGTCAAAAGCTATGCACTATATAGGGGACAGGGTGCTATTTCAGACGCAGTCGTAGAGACCTCTTCACCTCCTCCAGTTAGATCCTCTGAATCTCAAACAGTCTGACGTCGGTGTCGTACCAGATTGGAGGATCCACGTTACTACGGTACAAAAGCCCAGTGGGAAGGAGTTAATAAAGATCAGATTCAATTTGAGAGAATCACTCACAATCACCTGTGAGTCATGGAATAAGTGACTCGGCAAGTAGATGTGACAAACACACTGACTGACCACCAGCTGGTACACTTTATTCCTAGACCTGGGAGCTGGTAAAGATAGCTGGATCAAAAATTGTTAGCCAGTTGACCAAAATTGCTTGAAATCATCTTGAGAAATATAATGATAATGTTTAACTGACAATATACAGTTAAACAACCAATATACAAATGTTGATTTCTTTATCAACCAGAAAATCAAGTTATGTGGCTATTAATCAAAGTTAGCTGGCCAATTTAATAATCCTGCTTTCGGGATTCGGCAATAGCCTGCACTGCTCTTTTGTAATTACTCCAAAGTAGATCTTAACTTAATCATATTCATTCTGTACATGGATTGGGTCTTATACTACAAGTATTTACTGTCATCACCATCAAATATTTTAATCTTTCCCTTTCCATTTGACCCATGTTGCTTACCGTAGGTAAATGACACCCCACGTGTATGTGCGGAACCACATGGCAGTGCCCGCGTTAGCCTGGTATTTCCTGATGAGGATGGGATGTGGCACAGGCAGCAGGCCCACCAGGGTACCATGCTGCAGGAACTTCAGGATCTCTGACTCATCTGTCAGGCCCCTGGAAGAGAAAAACATATACAAAGTTTTACAGGGACAGTGCACATAAATCAGCAGTACTGTCAAAGTGCCTGTTTTATCCAAATGGCACATTTTTAACTGTAGTCCCTGGGCAGGTTAGATTAAAAGGATTGGTCAATCTCATCCATGCTAATCCAGTTCTGGGGAATGATATTGATCACTCTGTGTTCTGGTCAGTTATGGGTTCCACAATCAAAATCAAATGATCCTACAAATGCTCTGTCATACTCTCTTGAATTGAAAAGTAACCCCCCCCGCCCATTTTACATTGTTGGAAAGATTAGGATCTTTCTCCCTTACTTGTCTATGCAGATCTTCTCCACCTGAGGAACCAGGACTTGTAGCAGCCTCATGATCGTCTGGAGAGGAAGCTTACTCTTCCAGGAGAGGACCTGACGGAGAACAGTACAGAGAAAGGAGAGCAGGTCACCATCTATCGGGAGGGAGAGAAGGAAAGATCTTACCAATGATGTACACAACACCCCAGCTGTGAATGTACTCTATGTTTAGGGTTGGATGGAAAGGGGAGGGAGTTCTCTTACCCAGTCTGGAGTAGGGTTCCAGTATGTAGCTGATGCTGACACTCTGGACAAACAACCCCTGGCTAGGTCTGACACTGGTGGAAAAGCCTCCTGACAGGAATAAGAATAACCATTGTGGTCATCACTAAGCTCAACAGCATTTTCTTTACAAAATCATGTCACTGAGAAGTTGCATTCTGTATATATTTTGTCCTGATACATGTTCGTAATTCACTAAATCATTCCCCCATGGATTGATTTCCAGTGAGCTGGGTTCATGAGTCTCCCCAATTAGAGCTCTTACCTCATTGTTTCTCCCTGAGTTGGACTCTGTGTTGCTGGCTCCTGCTATACCACTGGTGTTGGTGTCAGAGGACTGTGGAGAGTGTTTGTGCTGGTCATCAGCCGTTTGAGGCTGCAGGCTGTGTGTATGCTGGTCAGCGGTCATCTGTGGATTGCGTGTGTTGTGCTGGAGACAGACCATGGTGCCATCCTCAGAGACCTGAGCCTTCTTTGTCAGCTTGTCAATAGCTACAGTGACAGCAGATTCTTAGATAATTGTTCAATGGTTTCTAACAATGGAACAAAACTGATGTCAAATAAGGGATTGCTATGATATTTGGTGAAAATGACTAAACCAAATCAACTGCTGTTTTTTTTAAATAAAAAGGGCTGAGAGAATTCCAATATCTGTGATGAACTGAGTTGTAGAGTGATAGGTTAGAAGTTAGTGAAGCTTAGTGGACAACCGGCAAAGCCAAGTTAATAGAAAACATTAGCATACCATAGGGAAATGTGCTTTGCAAAATACATGCATGCATGGAGAGCTCCAAAGAGGAGAGGGGGTACCTGGTATGGCCACGAGGCTGGCTTTGAGGGTCCCTGGCTCAGCTGGGACGGCCGGTCGGGACCCATCCATGGAGATGGTCTCCTGGGAGTTGGTACGGGGGATACGAGCCAATGTCGTCTTCTTCATCTCTAGGGCCTTGTTATGTGGATGGAGAAGAAAATGATCAATAAAAGCTTCAATGATTCAACTGCAACAAGTGAGTGCTGGCCCCTTTTTCATTTTAAGATCCACCGTTTGCTGTAACATGGACAAAGTTGTATGGTATAGATTTTTACATTAGAGAGCACATTCTCACTCTCTTTACCTTGTGGATAGTGACCGGGTCAGAGGTCAGATTGGCCAGCTGATGGAAGATGTTGCGCTTGCGGATGAGGGTGTACACCAGGTTACAGTTACCTGGAGGGGGGAGGAACAAACAGTGGGCAGGTTTATAATGTAAAGAAAAGTGCTCTTAAATAGTGTCAGTCTGGCAGTTTATGTTCTGGTCATTTAAAGTCAACCATGTTGTAACTATCCCAATATCCACCAAGAGATGGTGTAGTTCCCATACTGCCCAGTCAGTGCTTGGTAAAATCTTTGGAGGAGTGAGCCAACCTAGCCTTATGACCCCAGGTTTGCTCTACTACTTTGTGACGACTGACAACGTGAGACTATAGAGCCTGGGTCCCAGATCACTTTGTGCTGTCTTGCCAACTCCTTGTCACTCATTGCCATGTTTGGCAAGACAGCACAATCAGATATGGAACCCGAGTTAGCTACAGCCAGGCATTACCATCAAACTGATACTGTATGAGGTTGTTGAAGACCTCGAGCAGGAAGAAGATCAGATGATGGTTCTGGGAGGCAGAGAACAGGAACCAGTTGGTGGAGAAGGCTTCCAGGAGGTGGAGCAGCTTGGTGGCTGCTACCATGGACAGACTCTTCAGGTAGGGAGACACTGTGGAGGATGGTGGAGTACTGGTGTCAAGAAACTGTAATACCCAGATGCTGCCAACAGGTGGTGACCATTTCACTGACAGTCAGACACTCACCCACAGATTTAAATAGAATAGGAGCGCTCACCATTCACTATGATGGTAAGCAGGCAGTCAAAGAGAGGCTTCAGGTGCTGGTGTCCACCTGTGATGATTTTGTGGAAAATCTAGACAATCACAAATGAACTAACATAAGGCAACTGTGCACAGTTACCTTAATAGTGTACTATGAATAGTCTCCACACGCTTGAATCAGTGGTAGTTTCAGTTTAAGTGCCAGGCTTTTCGGTCAACAAAGACTTTCATCAGAGCATGTAAAATATATAATTCCCTCACCCCACTCCCATCCAGGGAAGCACTGAGAAATCTCCCATCCAGACAGCACCAGTAGCACTACTCACCATGATGAGCAGATCAGCATGTGTTCCAGTGAACACAGGGATGTCCATGGGGACCCGTATCGAATAGGTTTTATTCAGACGCACACCAAAGTTCCTCTCTCCACTCAGCAGCAGCAGGATAAAGACACCAATGTGTATCAGGCCCACACTAGCTGCACACACACAAACAGTGCATGTCACACAAACAGACACTATAAACTAAGACAGAGTGCATGTACACCTAGTACCCAACAATCCCAAAACATACAGACTGCATTCGGAACATGCACACAAATCACATTTTATTGGTCACCTACATATATTTAGCAGATGTTATTCCGGGTGTAGTGAAATGCTTGTAACTGCAAAGTTGCTTAGGAGCAAGAAGCAGAGCTGCCATATTTCTCAGTGCCACCTACTCAGACAGTTCTATGTGACTCACACTGGTCAGCTCGTGCATCATTCAGGTAGAACAGGATAGGCACCAGGACATCCAGAACATCACTGCTCTTTAACACAAAGAATAGAAACTTCTGAAACACACAAAAGATAAAAATGTTTTTTTATTTGGATCCCTTTTAGCCCACAAAGGGGCTAAGAGATTGAGCTTCAACAGTATATGAATAGTCTCCCCTGTACGGTGTGCAACAGGAACAGCAGTACTGTACTTAAAAAATTCACAGACAGAAAACCAGAGGATAGACACAAACACTTAAGTTTGCAGCTAGTTTACATTTATTTAGAGAAACACTTTAAAAATCTCCTCAGTGCATACCCGATGAGAGAGCGAGGAGTATGTAAACATGTAATCAACGTGCGACGCAATGAGGCATGTACCAGGTAGCACAGTGTTGAGGGAAGAACGGTAGAGGAACAGGATGCAGAAAGTGTTGAGAAGTGAATGGATGTGAGAGGCAGTGTGCAGCACAGAGCTCCAAAGACCGTGGCACCTAACAAACATAGATGTGCCACTTTACCCTACTCTCTAGACACCCCTCAGTGTTCTTAATGAACTGAAATGAGAGATGCAAAATTATTATTATTCAATGAACTGTAAATATATGACGAAGGACCACTAATGTCGGGAACAGCTGTGAAGAGTGAGGCTAGATGGGGGAACAGCTGTGAAGAGTGAGGCTAGATGGGGGAACAGCTGTGAAGAGTGAGGCTAGATGGGGGAACAGCTGTGTAGAGTGAGGCTAGATGGGGGAACAGCTGTGTAGAGTGAGGCTAGAAGAGGAAACAGCTGTGTAGAGTGAGGCTAGAAGGGGAAACAGCTGTGTAGAGTGAGGCTAGAAGAGGAAACAGCTGTGTAGAGTGAGGCAAGAAGGGGAAACAGCTGTGTAGAGTGAGGCTAGAACAGAAACTAAGAACAATATGACCTAGGATGGTCTTAGGGCAGAAGAACTCTGTGTGCTCCGAAACCTTGTTGAAGTCCCAAACAGATCTAGGACCAGGCTAGAAGTGATGGGGTGAGACTACTAGTCCATCTAGGACAGTATTAAGGCTACTACAGCACTGTTGTATCCTTCAATGTAGGAATGAGGGGATGCCGGTGCTAGGGCTCCAGTCCAAACCTTGTTGAAGTCACAGAGCTTCCAGAAGAGCACCAGGAGTTCCTGGTGGAACTGGATCTTCTTGGTAGATTTGGGCAGGTAGGTTTGGATCAGAGGGTTGGTCATCAGTCTGGCCAGGCCCTTCAGGATGAAGCTGAAGTCCTGGGGAAAGACAGGAAGGAAAAACAAAAATCTATCAATTTACAGTGACTTGAAGGGTTAAAAAAAGGACCTCTGATTGACCCATTGAGTCATATGGCTCTGGTTTGACCGTTTGAACAGTGTACATTAGTCTCCTACCTCCTCCCTATGGATCCTGGACAGGTAGTTAACAAACAGGTTGTCTGGTCCCACAAGCTGAGAACACAAGGAAGAGAAATGTTATCAGATGATACAACAACTAACAATTCCACGTGGCCAGAGGCAAGCTGTAGCTACCACCATGTTGCTTATTCCTATCCAGTTCTCCACAAGTAGCTGAGATGTAAAGCAGGGGTGTCAAACTCATACCATAGAGGGCCTAGTCGCTGCTGGTTTTATTTTTTTCCTTTCAATTAAGTCCTAGAAAACTAGATGAGGGGAGTTCCTTACTAATTAGTGACTTTAATTCATCAATCGTGTACAAGGGAGGAGTGAAAACCCACAGACACTCAGCCCTCCGTGGAAGGAGTTTGATGTCTGTTGGGGAAGCTATTCAGGTTCTCTTACCTCCTTGTCTTCCATCGCAGAGGCGGAGAGGGAGTGTAAGTGGTCCAGGTTGTGTTGAGCTGTGGCTGCAGCTGCCCCGGCCTCGTGCTCCAGAGTCACTATGAGGATCTGGACAGCATGCTCCACCAGCACCTCTCGGTAGTCAGAGAACATCAAGTAGTTGTAGGGGATACCGTACCCCACTGGGTCATAGGCGCACACCACATTTAGGAGAGATGTGAAGAGAGGCAGGGCATGTCTGGGAAGGGGAGGAAGAAGTTAGGATGAGTGTAACACACACACACGCTTCAAACCAAATCAGTCATAAAGTGTGTGTGTTACCTGTTATCTGTAGAGCTGAAGAAGGTAACCCAGCGGTTGAGGATGTTGTTCTCAGCAGAGGGGGGCAGGTACATGGCGTCAGAGAAACAGGTCAAAAGCAGCTTCAGCAGCTCCGTCCTGACCAGGACAGTGGAGAGAAAGATGGACACATCTTGTAAATTCTAAATCAACCCCTGGCCCCTACCCTCTAGGTCAGAGGTAGGCACCTAGATTTAACCACAGGGCTGATTTAGTTTATCCCAGCAAATGGTCAGGTTTCAGAAAATAATGATAATAATTTGTACATCGCAAATTTACCACAAGTAAACACAAAAAGAGATTGAAATGATAGTTCAAATACAGTGCCTTGCGAAAGTATTCGGCCCCTTGAACTTTGCGACCTTTTGCCACATTTCAGGCTTCAAACATAAAGATATAAAACTGTATTGCCGAATAATTTTGCACGCCCAATGTTTCAGTTTTTGATTTGTTAAAAAAGTTTGAAATATCCAATAAATGTCGTTCCACTTCATGATTGTGTCCCACTTGTTGATTCTTCACAAAAAAATACAGTTTTATATCTTTATGTTTGAAGCCTGAAATGTGGCAAAAGGTCGCAAAGTTCAAGGGGGCCGAATACTTTCGCAAGGCACTGTACATACTGTACCTTGATTACATTGAGACATGATCATGTGCATTTCTATTTGTGGGAGTACTTGGGAACAGAATTTCTGAATAAATTTGTATTATTATCATTCCTGGTCATTTTACATTATTTTTGACCACCAACTGAAACCCAACTGCTCTAGTCACTTGTGTAGATCTGAGAGGGTTGGATATGTGTAAGCATTGTAGTGGGAGTTCCATCTTGCCCCCCGATAAGCCAAGTGGAATTGTCGCAGTACTAATTATATCTATCCAATCCTCTCATATCTACACAAGTAGATCTAGGAAATCAGAGATGCCCTCTCTCCATCCTCCCTGGTGCTGTGATCTCACCTGTTGAGGTCGTGGATGTAGTCGAGAGGGGGTGACTGAGCGAACCCCACCCCTGCCTCCCAGATGTACTCACAACTGTCTATCGACTGCATGTCCTCCTCTGTGTCCTTGGAAACAAAAGAACACTGATGTAACCTTCAAACCTAATCAAGCAGGGGTTTTTTTCAGTTTTTTTTTCTTCATGAAATCCTACAAAATTTGAATAAATATTGTTACACTAATGTAGAACAATGATTGTTTGGTTTACTATAAAACATGGTTTACTGCACAATGTGTAAAGTAAGTAATTAATGAATGTCAAATGGGATATCGGTTATTGCCACCCTACAGTGCAGAGATCACAAAGGACATGGTGGACCATGCTTTACTCATATCAACAGAGGGACGGGGGTGCTACGACTGTGAGATAAATCATGAACTGAATTCATCGGGGCTTGTCGGTAATGAATGGGTGACTGGCAAGATGGAGTATGGCACTACAGTAGCAGCCAACTGAGTCAAATGGACTGATCGACAGGGGGATACACCCCCCCCTTATGGCACCCTACCCCTTATATCATATGAAAGCTGGCTGCTAGAGTAACAGTTAGCTATCTAAACTTTTTTTTTTTAAATGGGCCTTTATTTAACTAGGCAATATTAACAAATTCTTATTTTAAATGACCGCCTAGGAACAGTGGGTTAACTGCCTTGTTCAGGGTCAGAACGACAGATTTTTACCTTGTCAGCTCGAGGATTCAATCTTGCAACCTTTCGGTTACTGGTCCAACGCTCTAACCACTAGGCTACCTGTCGATTACTTGTAGTAATCATAGTTGAATAACCGTCCGGGGGCCACAACTGATTTTTTTTCATCCACTCTCATTCAGATATCATAGTAAAAACAGCAAATATTTCTCTCCACCCAATGGCAAAATGTGTAGAATTTCAGCAAACTTGCTTTAAAACTGGACATTTTCTCAATACCAACAACAAAATGTAGAATTGCAGGAAATAAACTCTAAAACATTTCTCCACTGCCAAGAGGGGGGCCGCTGAAATGTTTTGCTTGCAAGGTGGGGGGGGTTTGGGGCCCAACAAAATGTTGCTTATGGCCCCCCCAAAAGGATAGGGCTGGCTCTGACTACATGTGTGGTTACAGATCTGGGTACGCAGACCTGCCGCTCATGTTGAGTTCCAATTTTTGATGGCTCCAATCCCCATCAAAGTTGCCCATCCCTACTTTATATAGATTACTATTCCTGACCAGGGCCTATAGGGATTTGGTCAAAAGTCGTGCACTATATAGGGAATGGGGTGTCATTTGGGACACAACCTTTGTTCACACTTCTGTCCACCTTGTGATTTTACAAGTGGCCTGAGCTGAGCACTCATCTGACTTTGCCCACCTATTGTCCAACACCTCTGCAGAGAGATTTTAACTGCCTAGAAGGAGTGTCAGCAGCAGCCCCATTTTTAATGTTCATAGATTACTATAGTAAGTTCAGTTGTGTAGGAACTCTGTCATGATATTATTCACTCTAATCAATAGTTGACTCCAACCTTGGTAGTGATAGACGTTGTGTGTGTCTGTGCATGTTCCTCAGGCAAGCAAATTAGCCTTTCCAAATAGTTAGCAGTCATTCAGCCTTAACTGCCTGTGTGTGACTGCCTGGATCTTTGAATCGATAGGGATACACAGAATACACACAGCCCCTGGCTATTCTCCATCTCCACTCTGCTCCACACAACTCTGCTGTCCATTTTTTTCCTCACACCATCAAGTGCTCCACTGAGTGTGACATTTCCGTGTGCATGCACGTGTGTATGTTGAGTAGCTGTGAGTGAGTGGTCAACTGGAGGATAGGGAGGGTGGAGGGTGACCATTTTATTTTCACGGCCCTGTCAAACACCATTGGGCCCTGTGTGGCAGGAAACAACAGCATAGAGGTGTTTGCACAGTGGATAAGGAGTGTCCACCACCCTCCTCCTCCTCAGCCCAGTTGACAAACATGGCCCAGGGTCACACCTCACCTCACACTCAGGACTTGAGTCACTCATTAACCCTGGAGCCTAGTCTGCACAGGGGAGCTAACAGAGCTAACAGGTGCATTACACACAGCATGGAAGCACAACAGGGGTCTAATGGGACATTCTGTTCACTTCGGAACCAATCTTAATTTGAGATTAATGCGAACGTCTGCATAATCTCGTTTTTGTGAGCAGATCTTGAGTTACAATTTTCCCCCGCAAAATTAAATACAAACTTTAAATTAAACTGTTGGACGGACCCTATAGCCTTCTTAGACTCAACTCTGAAGCAATTATCAGCAGACAAAAAAATAAATCACTAAAAACAGATGACCCAAGAAGAAATATTCATGCAGAGAAAAGCACAAGGAATGGATGGCATTCCCATAGAATTCTATTCAACATTTTGGGACAAAGTAGCGCCTCTATTTACACAAATGACAGCACACGTCACACAATTCAGTACTTCCTAGTTCCATGTATCAAACCGTTATTTCAGTTATATTAAAATCAGGAAAATCTGGAGAGTCTCTTACTGATTATAGACCCAAGTTTAAGTTTATTAAATTGTGTCAATAAAATAATAACAAAGCTTATAAGCAATAGAATGGCAAAAGTCTTACCAGATGTGATACATATCAAACGGTATTTATTCAAATTTGACACTGACAAACAAATACAATAAAATGTTCCCGTTTAATACAATACTCAAAAAACAAGCTATAGGTTTATCAATAATGGCTGTTGATATGGAAAAGACTCTTGTAAAAAAAAAGCTATAATATACACAAATAATACTGTACATTATCTGATTAAATTTCTTTAGAAAGGGTCAGGGTCACAAGACAGAGATGTCCCCTCTACCCCTCCTGTTTGCACTGGCAATTGAACCAGACCCAAACATAACAGGTATCAGTAATGGTAAACATGAATATAAACTAAACTTATTCGCAGATAACCTCCTGTGATACCTGACCAATATACTACAATCAAGATATAAAATTAACATGGGGAAAAAAATATGGCAATAGGAAAATAAAAATAATAATTCAAATCTGCAGCAATCCTTTAAATACTTAGGATGCTTACTAAGTGACAACAAACAACAAATATATAAAGACAACTTTATTCCATTACTCAACAATATGAAAGCAGATTGAATTAAATAAACCTATTCAGAGTGGCATACTCGGTCATAACAGACTTTATATGGCCAATTAAACATGTATTGAATAAAAAAGGAACGTTTTATATCTTTCTAAGTCTGAGGGTGGTTTTAACCTTCCAGACGTGGGATTGTATGAACTAGCTACCCAAGGCTTTTTCATAATAAATATAGTTAAATGCACTAGAAGAACAAATGGGTACAATTGAAGATGCGAATGCTCATCCCCAGAATAACTTCATAGTTTATAACAATACGGAAGAAAATGAAATGTATTCAACAAGAACCAATATCACTCCCTAAAAACACAACATTATGGAACAATCCTTGGATAGCTTATCAGAATTCACTGATAAATTGGTCTACATGGAAAACTAAAGGCATACAAACTGTAAATGACTTGGTAATAGGAAATTTAAAAAAAATCAATGACAGCTTTAAAAAGCCATTTTGGATTGACCAATGCAGACAAAATTCAATGGAAAGGGCAAATGCTTTATTAGCATTTTTGGGGGGCTACGGAGAGAAACAAAATGGTGCAGTTTGAGGCCATGTGGTGGAGAGTAATGCGGGCATGTGCTAGTGGGTCTGGGCAGGTGTGATGTAGTTGATGTTTGTATGATGAAACTAAGGAACACTGGTCAACACTAATTATCATGGTGTTTCATATTTATTATAATATTTATTTTTTTCTCCCCAATTTCATGATATCCAATTGGTAGTTACAGTCTCATCGCTGCAACTCCCATACGGACTCGGGAGAGGCGAAGGTCGAGAGCCATGCGTCCTCCGGAAGCAGTGTGGCTCTCGACCAACCACTGCTTCTTGACAAAATGCCCACTTAACCCAGAAGCCAGCTCCACCAACGTGTCGGAGGAAACACTGTACACCTGGCGACCGTGTCAGCATGCACTGTGCCTGGCCTGCCACAGGAGTCGCTAGTGCAAGGACATTCCTGTCAGCAAAACCCTCCTCTAACCCGGATGACGCTGGGACAAATTGTGCCCCGCCCCACGGCTGCGACAGAGGCTGGACTCGAACCCAGAATCTCTAGTGGCACAGCGATGCAGTGCCTTAGACCATTGCGCCACTCAGGAGGCCCCCTCTCATAGCGTATGAGGTTACTCACCGGGCCGGCTCTCTTGTGGCTCTGAACGGTGAAGTCTGGACAGAAGAGCAGGTCAGATACAGCCAGGAGGAGAGACTCAGCCAGGGGCCTCGCTCCATCATCATTACCTTCATCTTGCTAGGAAACAGACAAAGAGTTCAGCCACAGGAAAGAACTCGTATTTTAGATACTAATAGTGCATGTATACAGTACCAGTCAAAAGTTTGTACACACCTACTCATTCCAGGGTTTTTTCTTAATTTGTACAATTTTCTACATTGTAGAATAATAGTGAAGACATCAAAACTATGAAATAACACATGGAATCAGGTAGTAACAAAAAAGTGTTCAACAAATCAAAATATATTTCATTCAAAACCCTTTGAATGCGTAGGTGTCCAAACTTTTGACTGGTACTGTATCTTACATAGTATAAGATACTTAGTATAAAATAGGTTAAGGATTATCAATAACGAGCATGACAAAAACATATCAAACTCAATTGTGTTTCGAGACCATAGTACTACCCTTTCCAAATACTTAGGTCTTCAGGCCACTTTCACCTTAACTGCCTGACTGTGTGTGACTGCCTGGGTCCTTGAAGCTATCGGGAAAAACATAGTACCCCAACCAGTTCAGTCTGTAGTAGAGAATGCCTCACCGATTGCTACAACCGTTCCGCATTCACACCGACTCCAATAATAGTTTGGCATTCACCCATCCAGCCTCTCATTTTAATTAAAGGCTATCCAATACCTACCCAATTCAACCACTGGCCAGGAGGGAGGGATGGGGGAGGGCGACACAATAGGAACAGTGTTCAGGCAGGCTGAGATGCTCTACAGGCCAGGTTACAGGAGACCCAGCTGGTCCAACAATTAGCAGACATGGAGGAAGAAGGAAAGCCCCACCTCAAAAGAGTTCTATCTGCCTGGGACAGTGACCTGACTCAACACCAGGTCCGTGTTCATAAGGCGAAAAATCCTGGAAGAAGATGGACTGTAACGGGGAGATTCTACTAGGGCTATAGTGGTCACTACATTCCATCAGCTGGTGAGAGTCAAGCAAATAACTGTCGGTCTCACGGTAATGGACATAAACACATTTAGCATCTCCTGGCTTCCACACGCAGCCTATAAGCCACTGATGCAGATCTTTGGAACATCTACTTAAAAAAAAAAGTCTAATAAATCCATGTAATATAGCCTACACCTTCACAATAAATCCATTATTTATTTTAAACAGGTTTAAAGGAGCATGATATGAAGAAAATATAGTCTATTTCAGAAGAACAGAATAGCATACTCTGATTTGACTTTATGTTAGGTCCTGATCTGGCTATGCCAAATGGCTGTGGGCTACACTAGTTCCTTTAGCAGACAAGATTTGCTTAGAAATCTGTGGCATTATCTTATAGTATGAAGAAAACAATTGAACAAACGATGAGGGCGCAACATGCGGCTATTATGTGTTGAGCGGTTAACAAAGAAATATGTATTCCTATATGCTTAATTTAGAGTTATTAATGTAACTTTAGTTCTACAAACATTGGGTTATATGTTTTGATTTTTAATACATTTTTAAGGCTGTATGATGCGATGAATGAGGATTTTAAAAAAGTTTATTGAAAAAGGCATGAGCTCTGCTTTGTTTTTTGCACAGGCTGTACACACTACATCAGTTACTCATTTACAATTTGACAAGCACTAGATTATGCCTAGAATTTCAAGGAGGAATCCCCTTTGTTTGGCTGTAATGCACCCTAAAATAAATCCATGCCTTTTGTGGCCAGTGGCCTTTGTGCCCTTCTAACTCACATGGCTATCCATCATGTGATTGGGTCTTTCTCACAGGTTACAAGTGAAGAGAGCCACATCGGGGACGCAACTGCGTGCCACCTTATCCAATTCTGAGGTGCATATTGAAGATATTGGAAGATCTGTCCACATTTACTTGTCGTCAGCCAACAAGATGAGTAGGCTTAACGAACAGCAAAAACACATCTACTATCCTCCATAGTACGAAAGTCGACCTATTGTATTCTCTGCAATAAATAAATATTCCAAACATAGTCTGGGACAGTTGTGGGATGCAAAAGATCCCAAATTAATACAAGCACTAGCAACAACAAAAACTTTTTTACGCAATGTGGCTGACGCAACAGATCAGAACGTTTAGTTTAAAACGTTGATAAACTATTAGGCCATTTCTTCACATTATAAGCGTAAGTAGGCTATAAACGCAAATATTCCATTAGCGGAAAACACCATTATCAAAAGTGACCGCAAATGCAATTATACATGTAATATTTTTATTAAAAAAGGTGCATTTTTATGGTGAAAATTATCTTCCCAAACTTGAAACTCATGCACTGATTATGTATGCAGGTTAGGCTCTACACCCCTTGCAAAGCAGATTAATTATTTGGCAACTTTAGTTGTGACGCAAACCTTTTTTTTTTTTTTTAAATATAGCAGTCCCTCCAGGATTCCGCGATCACACAATTCCATGCAAAATCAACCAATCAGCGCTTATAGCCTACTACGCTCATTGCTGTGTTATTATGCAAGACCTCGCAATTTTTACCAATTCCCACACTTTTAGAGCATAAAAGGGTCCAATCAAAGCGGGTTAGTAATTTTGACAAATTACTGCACTGTTACCGTGGAAAATGGCCCAATCAAACCACAAGTTAAACAACGTTTATTCCCCCCTGGCCTGTCAGCTTATTCACATGCGTAGATGATGGATGATTGTTGATGGCTGACAGGCAGTACAATGAACAGAAATCAATCTAATTTGCCAACAAAAATAACAGCTAACGACCGTGCAAAACAATTAACAGTCACTTGGAATCCGCAAAGCATATGAAAATGTCAGAACAGTTCCCACAGCAGAGGTAGATCACATTGACTGAAGTGGTAGCAGGGAAGACTGTGGCAAGCCCTGAAAACATCAAGGTGAGTGGCATTTTACTCAACTTTGACTCTGCTAACCTTGGATTTAATAGGATGCTCAACACTCTGCTCTTCCCAGTCTGTCTATGGAGAGCGCTGTTCAAAGCACTTAGTGCAATTAGTCAGCATTGCCGTGTTAAACTCTAAAACTCTCAAATACGGATCACAAAAGCACAATTTTTCTGGATTTTTTTCAAATGGAATAATAATCAACCACAACTCTATTTTTACGTATTCTTTATCTCCCTTACGACCCTTTTCAGAAAAAAAAATCACAATATCAAGAATTTTGAAGACAACTTATTAGAAAGAAATATCAATCCTCAAATTGAAAGTGATTGATCAGCTTTTAATCTATTTGTTTTTTTTAAGAGATGGAGAGAGAGAGAGTAGGAATGGGAGGTGCATCTCGTGTTGATAGCAAGCCCCAAGCCTGATGGAGAGGTGTGTGAGAGTGAATGTGAGTGAATTATGACAGAGCTGTTTGTTCAGGAAAATAAACAGAATTGAGCACTTTAGATGTTTCTAATTGTTTTTGTATTTCATATTCTGCTTAAAATCATCCTAAAACTGAGCACATATGACTTTATTGCTTTATATGAAATTAACGTGTAAAAAAACAAACATTGTATAGGCTAGGCTACATGGGGTGTGCGACTATGATTCGAAAAAGTCGCAAAAAAGGCATTATTTCTTATGCTGGGCATGATTCACAAGTGATAATATATCATTCATACTTGATAGGCCAATATTGTCACCCATCAGACTATTCTTGATTTAATCTTATCTTTACATATGCTAAATAATATATGTGTGACATTTGTTTTGATTTAGAATGGACCATTATCATGCACCTGTATCAAAACAGGGGCAGCGGGAAAAATACATGTAATCTATGCACTTAAATAGCGAATGGAGAATGCTTTTCCCCATGGTTTATTTTCATGCCAGCCAGGTAGGCTATAATCCTGTTGTAAATATAACCAATGTGCTAAATATTAGGGAAGTTGAGAAATAAATATAGTAGGCCTAGCCTATAGAAAGCTGATGGGATCCTGTTATTTTTAAGAGGCCATCACTCTGTTTTCTCCTGCAATTGCATAGCATATAGAAATGTTGCGCAACATGAGCTCTCATGAAGTGTTTGATTAGAGTTGATACATTTGCATTGATGGCAGAGTGATTATAGGGACAATAGAGTGCTGAGTACCAGCAAGTTAGCAAGCAGCGTCAGAGCTTGGAGAAGCCTAATTTCTATGACTAAACGGTCATGTGGAATTTGACAGCCTTAATTAATGACCGCCGGTGTGACGGTAATATGGTCATCGCAACAGCCCTAGGTACTACCTGATCTTGTCTAATAAGAAATGCACATTTTATTTTGCGTTACACAAAGTTGTTAAACATTTTGCTACGGTGTGTCCAAATGAACACAACACAGCTTGTTGTGTTAGTGGTCATTCTGTAGCTCAGTTGGTAGAGCATGGCGCTTGTAACGCCAGGGTAGTGGGTTCGATCCCCGGGACCACCCATACGTAGAATGTATGCACACATGACTGTAAGTCGCTTTGGATAAAAGCGTCTGCTAAATGGCATATATTATTATTATATTATTATTATAGCTTGGGCTCATCCTACAATGCTGGCTGGTCAGAGCTTTGAAAACTTGAATACATGCAGATTCCACCAGACAGCACAGCAGCGGCTGCAGTAGTGGGGGACAGTCAGTATGAGAGTGGGGCGCTCACTCACAAATTCAAGAAGAAAATATGTTCCTTAGAAAACTGAAAAGGGAGCTGAAAATTAAACCAGAGTCTTGGGAAGAATTTTCTTCCTCTGTCTGTCTGTCTATTCTCCAAGCCCACTGTGCATGTTGTGCTAAATCACCAGCATCCTTTTCACCATAAGACAAACCTATTCTATCCAATGATCTGTAACAAGTAGGGGAGAGTGGGGTAAGTTGAGCCAAATGGTTAGTTGTTCTAGGAAACCATACACATGGCTCTCGATCTTTGCCTCTCTCAAGTCTGTAGGGGAGTTGCAGCGATGGGACAAGACTGTAACTACCAATTGGAGATCACGAAATGGGGAGAAAAAGGGGTACAAATAAGTCTGTTTATGCATAATATGTCATGCATATGAACTCAAGATTTGTATTGTTACAGAGCAGACATCATTAAGCCTCTTGTATTCCAACATAAAACAAGCAGGGGTCTAGCACCCCTTGAAGTTCTTGTGATCTTTCAGAGTTACTTCACCTCAAGAACACCATTTGGCGAAAGGCTCGGCACACGCATACCCAGGCGAACTGGCTGTTATTCAGGAGAAATAAGTGCACTCAGGCTATCTAGAAAACCAAAGTTACAGTAGATACCTCAATTTCTTGATGCACCCATCACGTTAGCGGGATCATTTTCGTCAACATACGCTGAATTGCAGAGCGCCAAATTCAAATTTTCATGAAATCACATTTTCATGAAATCACAAGCGCAATATAGCAAAACACAGCTTAGCTTGTTATTAATCCACCTGGCATGTCAGATTTCAAAAAAGCTTTTCGCCGAAATCTATGCAAGCATTTATGTGAGGATAGCTCTCAGTAGACAAAACATTACAAAAAGCTAGCAGCAAAGTAGATTGGTCACAAAAGTCAGAAAAGCAATAAAATGAATTGCTTACCTTTGATGATCTTCGGATGTTTGCACTCACGAGACTCCCAGTTACACAATAAATGTCCCTTTTGTTCCATAAAGACTCTTTTTAAATCCAAAAACCTCCATTTGGTTGGCGTGTTATGTTCAGAAATCCACAGGCGCGAGCGGTCACGACGGGCAGAAGAAAATTCCAAATAGTATCCGTAAAGTTCGTAGAACCATGTCAAACGTTTTTTATAATCAATCCTCAGGTTGTTTTTACAATAAATAATCGATAATATTTCAACTGGACCGTAGCTTTTTCAATAGGAGTGAGAGAAAATGTCAGCTCCAAGCTGCTCACGCATGCAAAACTCTGCTGGCACCCAGCCATCCAATGACGCGATGTGATCTTTCTCGCTAATTTTTCAGAATAAAATCCTGAAACTATGTCTAAAGACTCTTCACACCATGTGGAAGCTATAGGAAAAGGTCTGGTCTGGTTGATATCCCTTTAAATGGAGGTAAGGCATGCAATGGAACAGAGAGGTTTCAGGAAAAACAGCACTTCCTGGTTGGATTTTCCTCAGGTTTTCACCTGCAATACCAGTTCTGTTATACTCACAGACAATATTTTGACAGTTTTTGAAACTTTAGAGTGTTTTCTATCCTAATCTGACAATTATATGCATATTCTAGATTCTGGGCCTGAGAAATAGGCAGTTTCATTTGGGTACGTTTTTCATCCAAACATCAAAATACTGCCCCCTACACTCAAGAGGTTAAGGAGTTCTCTCTCTGTGGGTCGAACCCCAAGAAGTTCTGGAAAAACAATGAAAGACCTGGAGAATAAATCCTACTCCTCACAGCTGCCCATGTCCCTTAATGCTGATCATGTGGTTGTTACTGACAAGGAGCGTATGGCTGAGCCACTTCATTAATTTGACTCAGCCATGCCTCCTTGCCCGTCCAACACTTCCTCATTTCCCAGCCCTTCTAATACAACTAGCCCCGATGCTCCTTCCTCTTTCTCCCTTGCCCCGCCACACAGCTTCTCCCTGCAAGTGGTCACTGAGTCTGAGATGCTAAAGACAAGTAGAGAGCGAGACTGGCATCCTTGGCAGCATGCGATAGAGAATGCATCCCTCTTAATTCCCAAATAATAAAGGAACACAGTGAACAAAGTTGAGTCTCACCTAATTAAAATGACCCTGACCACTGATAAACTGATATGCAAATTGTATATATAATGAAATCACAACTTCAAAGGGTTACATGTCCAATGGGCTAGGATAGCACAGAACACTTCTGGGACACAGCATTTTTTTATCTACATTGGATGGTGCCGTTGATGAGTAGTACAGTATTCTCACCCGAGCTCCAGGCACGTTAGACCAGAAGAACCCTCTCCAGTCTGCATCCTCAAAGATGTATGGTAGGATACGTGTGAGCAGACGGGTGCAGTTCAGGACTATCTGTCTCTCCTTCTCTGAGGGACAACCAGATTCAGCCGCCTGGACAAGCTTCTCCACCGCCTGGAATGAACACATGAACATGTACAGTTAGTCAAATACAACACACCCTCTCACACACTGCTTCATTTCTTGCTTATGCAAACGTTTCCATTTGAGGGCTTATACAGCAGACCCTTGAGGCTCAACACAGGCATACAATTCCATTTACAATGGTGTTTGCTGCAACAAACACTAGCATTCCTTTAGCACCATCTGTATCCAAGGTACCCAATAGAATCTGCTTAAATACAGAAAAGGATGAAACACACCATTTAAAAACAACTAGAGACGTATTGGAAGCAAACCCAGGTGGAACACCTGCCCGATACTGCAGTACAGCAGCACGTAACACACTCAGAACACACCTGTTACTACATTACAGAACCACTTAACACACTCAGCATAAGCCTGTTACTACATTACAGCACTACTTAACACACTCAGAATACACCTGTTACTAGGGCCGGGACAATGCAAGTATAGCAATACTCATTAGTATCGTGGCAAGGAAACAAAACACGATTGAACTTATTTAGGAAAACGGCCCTAATGTTGGAAACAAACATCATTAAGTTGTCATCCTGAGTCCCATGTATTTATCTTCCAAGCTATAGCACACAATATTTTACATACAGCAGGTTTTTAAATGACCAAAGAGTGGTCTGGTTCGTGTTCTGATTTTTGCCATAGAATTTGCATTCTATGGCATTCCTATTACACCAATTGTATCCAAGGTAGAAAAAATAAAGGTTAAACACACATACACACTCAGAGGATGTACTGTATCCTACCCTACATTACCTTGTAGCAGAGGGTTGCTAGATTGGAGGGAGATTCCTCCCTGACAGCTCGTATCTCTGCTGCCGGCACCAGAGCGAACACATCCTGGACGGTCGTGGCAGTATCCGCCCAGAACTGGTCCCAGAAAGTATCGTCTGTAGTCTCCACAGGCTGGGGGAGATGAGGCAACAAACAGGGATTAGATATATTCCCCATCCCAAAACCCTATCTGATGAAGGCTCTGTAGCCAAAATATTAGTCAAATAAATCCACAGCAAGAAAAATAAATGAGTGCAACTTTTTCTTTAGTCTGTTCTATAGACATTTCCCTTGAAAATAAAGGAGAGCCGCACACTCTAGGAGCTCAGATGCAAAAAACTTAATTACCAACGTTTCGACAGCCAAGCTGTATTTATCAGGGTATGATCACAAACACTGCGGGATGACTCGTTTTTATAGTGTCAAAAGGCACACAGGTGTCTGTGATCATGGCCAAGTGTGGCCTAATATCATTGGTTAATTCTCAAATGGCATACAAACAGCATACAAAAAAACAAATAGATAGCATACGATCATAGATTCATTTTAGACTACTTAAGCTTATAAACAATTACAATGGCAAAGTCACAATAATCACAAGAATGGCTTCAGATCAGAGTCTACGTTGAGACCGAAAGGGAGCAAGGGTCTTTAAATTAAAGATCCAGGCAGCCCCTCGTTTTAACAATAAATTATCAAGGTCAAGGAGGATGACATGTTCGATGCCAATATAACGCAGAAATGAAATTGAGTGGTTTGCTTCCAAAAAGTGGGTCGCAACTGGGCAAGTCGAGTTTTTGCACCTAGTGGTGCTACGATGCTCTGAGATACGTACATTGAATTCTGTAGACATTTCCCTTCCCACCATGTGAGCATGGTAAAAAGAGCCTCCTCAGTCTGCACACTGCAGTCTATGCTCCCATGTGGTGGTAATGGTGACAGCGTTGCGACCACAAATTCAGGTCTTCGTATCCTTTATATTCCCCATGATGGCCAGTAGCTAGCAATGCACTGTGGCAGTCTGACACTCTGACCAGAACAGTGAGTCAGAGGAAACGATCTCCATTCTGCACACCATCGCACAGATAGAACCAGACGTCACTCCACTCTCAGACACACAGAGCCAGGCCCCATCTAAACCCAGTCCCAGACGTCACTCCACTCTACATCATGCGAGTGTGCTCTCATTGATGAGCACAGACGGTTGGGATGCTGCCATTTCCCTTCTCTATTAACTCATACATTATTAATTCAGAGACCTGCTTGGCTGTAGCCTTCAGGAGCAGAGCAGATAAATATAGACATAATAAACTTGGTCATGGACTAAAAAATCACTTTTGATGGAGATTCTTCATTGAGCATTGCTTTTTAGTCCAGGACTAAGATCTGTGCCCAGGAAACCATCCAATTTTTTATTTTACCTATGTTTAACTAGGCAAGTCAGTGAAGAAAAAATTCTTATTTTCAATGACAGCCTAGGAACAGTGGGTTAACTGTCTTGTTCAGGGTCAGAACAACAGATTTTTAACTTGTCAGCTCTGGGATTTGATCTTGCAACCTTTCGGCTACTAGTCCAACGCTCTAACCACTAGACTACCTGCCGCCCCAATGAAGAACACATATGATGAAATTTAATTTTGTTTTGTTGTACAGACAATATATTCAGCTACTTGTTTTGCCTTGATGACAGAGTAAATGTCACCCAAATAGTGCACTTTAGACTAATGCTTATTTAACTAACTTGAATGTCTTTCATCCCACCTTAAATCAGCCACATTGTCTGAGTGTTATGATTCATTCAACAACCATGTCATCATAAATGTAGCTGGAAATGGTTTCTAGGCTACCTTTATTCTATTTTTTTTTTAAATCAAGGAAGGAAGAATAAAGCAGGAAAATGATTGATTCAAATACAGCCCCGAATGTACAGTATTCATATTCACATCTCATCATAGCTCTGTGAATAGGATACACCTTAGAACGACTGTCTGCACCTGATATGAGGCTCTTGGTTGTGTTTATTATAACTACAGAAGTATGACTACAATGTTACATTTGATTACAACATAGATACATTGTTGCCGATATTATGAGTCCACTATTTGATGACACAAATTCTCAGTATTTATAACAGTACCCTACAATTAATCTAATTGTCAGTTTATAGCCAATAACTAAATATAAATATCCTAGTCCTACATTTTAATTAAAAGTTTACATTTAACCAGTAAACTCTGCTTTTGGACTGATGGTAACTATTACTGTATTTCTCTAGCACCCAATCATCCATGTCACTGATCCATGTGTGTCAAATACAACTTGTAGGCAGACTACCATCTGGCCCACTTGAATTGCTATTTTTATCTTGAAAAACAGAACTGTTCATAAATATTTAAATGCTGCATTGGCCTATACAAAAGAGCGTTATTATGTTAACAAACCTGTGTTTTGGTTGTTAGTCGTATCACAGCTTTCCTGAAGTTGAGTTTGGAGTCAGCGTTACCCATGTTGTACTAGGCAGCCACCTGTTTGCTTCGCCTGAAGCGCCTGAATACTGATCCGTCCGTCGGTCGCTCGTGCGTCGTCTTCCTCGTGGATAGTCTCCCTCGTCCGTCACATCCTCCTCCAGTTGTCCTGAGCCTTCGCGACGCACAGTCTGGAGGAATTGAACTAAGCAGAATCCAGGCATGGCGACTTCCGGGATAAAAATGTACATATTTGTTTTAGTTCACATCTTCAATGTGAATTGACTGACGTAATTCCTTGACAATTTACCTAAACACCTGATGAATCAGCTCATCTACAGCCAGCAACCTGTAACAGCATGTACGAATAACAGGCCTACGAATTATAAATTATAAATAATTAATTAGATGTGGTTTACCTTTCCTCTATAACAACACTGCACAATGTAGACTCATTATTAGCAATACATTTTGATAGACTGATACTTAAAATACAAACTTATATTTAATATGATGCAGTCAATAGTTTGTGGTATCTGGTTAGCTGTGTTTTATGCTGGTTAGCTGTGTTTTATTCCTTCTCATAATGGCTTTGCTTATTAGTTGTACAACAGGGACTCTCAGTGGTATCCACGGGTACAATTGTAAAATGCATGAGGTGCCCATTTATTCAAAGGGTTAGGGTTAGGCTAACTATCAACCCTGCCCTATGGCTGCGGGAAATTATTTTGTGGCAAGGGTGCTGTCCATGGGTGGGGGGGTTTGATTTTCCCTATCAAAGAAGATCAGGTACATCAAGCTTAATCAAGCTCTGCCACCGAAAATGCAACAAAAACAAATCAAGTATATCTTCATCACATGTACTCAGAGCTTATCACTCTCTTGTTTTTAATTCGTTACTGTTTCTAGGTGACTTCTGCTTTCCCTGTGACACCTCACTGTCTGTTAGAACCCATATTCTGCCTATGCACAGATGATTATGGTGGCAAATACTGTGAGTTAGGTAAGGAACTATCTAAATTCAGGGGCGCAACTTTCACTGGGGACGGTAAAGAGGGACGGAGGGGGGGCAATTTTTGTCCTCAATGATCTCTGTCAGGATCGTAGGTCCCGCAGACATCCCACTATGCTCATCGTGTTTTAGCAGGATCAGATGGTGACAGGGGTCCCAGCAGGGCCAGACAGCCAGGTAAGACCAGTCTATGGAGCTCAGGTGAATTTTGCAGTGTATTCAATGAATGATACAGGGTTTAATCCTGAATTGATGAGTAGACCAACAGTACTGCAGTTTAAACTTAAAGCTACAGTCTGGGATCTGGGAATAATGGTAATTTCAGTTATTGAACCATTGATTATATTCTTGCATAATCAAATAAAATGTATTTATATAGCCCTTCTTACATCAGCTGATATTTCAAAGTGCTGTACAGAAACCCAGCCTAAAACCCCAAAAAGCAAGCAATGCAGGTGTATAAGCACCTGAACCACCTATATAATGTATACATGTACACCAAGGTAATTCTTTGTCATGCCTCAATTTAGGCGGATTCGATGGTGTCAGGGGCCTCAACAGGGTCAGGCAGCCAGGGAAGACCAGTTTTTTGACAGAGGTGAGGCGAAGTTTTGCAGATACAACACTTTATTTCCTCTGTCCAGCAAACACTGGACAAGCCAGATGTTATTTTAAGGCAGTCTGACAAACCTCCAAACTGTATCAAGGGTTGATAGAGGCTTTTCCCAATGTGTAAGAAAGACCTGGGAGACTTTATTGATAATGATGAATGGATCCAGATATGTTAAAATGCCCAGTCATGTTCACAGAATCTCAGACATAAAAGACCATCCATAGAACGTACCTAATGCCAGTGAAACTGAATATCATGCACTCAGAAGTTGTATTCTGCTAAAGGTGTAAAGCACAAAAGGTGACATATTTGCATATGTTGTGGTCTTGTGAAGGCTGGCTGAATTCTGACAAAGAGTATGTACTTTTATCTAAGTATGTCTACAGGTTCTCCCTTCTCCCTGTTTTTTGTTTGCTTGATAATAATATAATAATAATAATATAATAATAATAATAATATGCCATTTAGCAGACGCTTTTATCCAAAGCGACTTACAGTCATGTGTGCATACATTCTATGTATGGGTGGTCCCGGGGATTGAACCCACTACCCTGGCGTTACAAGCGCCATGCTCTACCAACTGAGCTACAGAAGGACCGCTTGAAAATGTTGATACTGGAGACTTATCAGAATAAACTGTGTAACCTAGCATTTATAGTGGCAAATAAATGCATTTCCATTCATTGCAAGGTTGGTTATCCTCCTACAATGTTTGGAAGAAATGTAAGTTATGTACAGTATCACTAGATTTGTTTTAAGATTAAGGGTATACTGTGCAACTTTCATAAGGTCTGGCTGGATGCCTTATATGGAATACTGTACGACAAAGGGAGTCTGTATTGAAAACATGCATACGTCAGAGGAGACACCTGTTTAGGCAATCACTTGCTACTGGGCTGCTCAGTCCTGGTCGTGTGGGTCCGGTGTACTGTGGTCACTCTGGCCTTGGGCTAACACACCTGAAAACAATGAATGTTTCACTAAGATCCTACAGCTGAGTCGGGTGTGTTGGGTTGGGGCGTTACAGGGCCATGGATCCCTAGGGGCAGGATGTGGTGACCCAGCTATATTGTGTGTAAGTAAAAGGAACTCTATAGTACTATTAGGCCTATGATATTTGTATTTGTATTTATTAGGGATCCCCATTCCTAGGGTCCAAACATATTAAAGCACTTACATTATATATACAACAAAATATAAAAAAGTACATCATATAACCTTATTACACCACTACATATCTACAGTACAACATTTTTAATATCACCATACAACAATGTCACAATATATGCGTATGCATGTGTCTGTCTGTACCTTTGTGTCTCTTCACAGTCCACGTTATGAATTATATGGAGGTTGTACTGTTTCTGTGTGTTAATGTGTAGGTGTACAGTATGTGTGTTTTCCAAACCTTTCTATGCAGTGCATTCAGAAAGTATTCAGACCCCATGACTTTTTCCACATTTTGTTACATTAGAGCCTTATTCTAAAATGGATGAAAAAAGATATACTCATCTACACACAATACCCCATAAAGACACAGCGAAAAAAGGTTTTTAGAATTTCTTGCAAATATATTACAAGTCAAAAACATAAATACCTTATTTACACAAGTATTCAGACCCTTTGATATGCGCTTTTGAACACCTTAGTAAGCTCCACTCTTCGTGCTGGTGCCATCGTAGCCTTGACCACAGCATTTGTTCATCTATATCCCTTTCTCATTCCTGAAGCCCAGGAAACAAACACTTAGCTTCCTAGAATATATGGAAATGAAAAAGGTTCATATGAATGACATTTTGGAGGTTTACTGTCAAAATGATTTATTAAATTAAAGAAAATAGACATTGATGACAGGCGCATGGGCCCCCAAGCCTTGCAGGGGCTGCAGGGGTTTCCGGTACGCCAGTTCTCAGGCCCTGGTGTAACCTCAAATCCCAGCGATAAAGCCTTGCATTACGCCTGGGAAGAAACGCTTCAATTGTGGCCTAGATGGGGGCGAACCCACCTGATGAAGGCATTTTTCATCATTTGAAATTGACTAATCACACAAATACGAGGTGTCTTCAAAATACTATGCATATTATGCATAAAACTGACTAAATATAATCATCATTGTATGGGGTATATTGATTAGCCAAATGGCACAATTTACCCAAAGCAACCATTTGAACTATATTAGCCCACGCAGCTATGAGAATGCACTTTCATGCTCGGTTTAGGACCTCGTAATGTAGTTTATAAAGATGTACAAAACCATCTTAAAATGGTCTACTTTGGTTTCAAGCATCATGAAACCAATAACACAATAAATTCATTTGACTTTGTGATAATCTGTTTTTTGGACCTAACTTGCTTACCACTTTTTCCATGTGGTTTCTTCCTTCACAGACTGCACGAAGTGATGACCTCTTCCTAAATATTTCGTCACATGATTCATTTTGTGTATGGTTTGCTAAAAACAAGGGGGGGCTCAACTAACCCTTTGGCACAACTTATCTCACTCTCCCCTACAGTATGAACACGGTTTTCCTTGTAATGCTGAGAGATTGAAAGAGACAGAGGAGAACGAACTCGTAAAAGCACAGCCCCCTTCATTATCGACGCATCGTGGCGATAACATCAAAGCGGATTCCCAGACTCTGGAGTCAGCCAGAGTCTGTCGCTTCAGCCAGGCAATAAAACATTCCTAGCCTGGTTCCAAATTGGTTTGTGCTGTCTTGCCAACTCCTCTGGTCATTGGAGGGACCCACCAGGCTATTCAATTCTAATCTCACTGGTATTGATTTTTTTGTTTGTATGCTGTGTGAAGGTCAAGAGTAAAACGTTAGTGCATGTGTCATGGGATTTGAGACTCTAATCATAATAATGTGGATCGGAGTGGTTAATTTATGTTTCCCATACAACCCTACTGAAGCTAAAGGCTATAGATGGTCAGTGTGCAGAGGAGAGCAGCTCTGTGAGGACTGTCTGTCTACCCCAGGCACGCCAGGCCATTGACACGAGATCCTGCTGTGAGATAGCTGTTTACAGCAAAGAGAAGGATCGTCTACAACATACAGAACCAGGGCAAGGTATTCATAAAGTATCTCAGAGAGGAGTGCTGATCTAGGATTCAGGGGCTATATGCCTTATTGTCCATTATCTTACAGAGAACAGAAATGTGTCTTTGTGCTCACAACCCAATGGGCTAGAAGCAATGGGTCAGCCACAGTGCAGCACTTGAAGGTGGTTAAGTGCCATGCACAAGGGCACACAATGGCAAAAGATTTTCCCATCTGAGTTGGGATTTGAACTGGCAACCAGCCATTCTCCAGTTGCATGGCCTGCTCCTCTAACTTCTCAGCTACCTGCCACCCCAGAATAGGTGTTGATCTAATGTTGAAATAATGGCATTCAAAGTTATTGAAAACACAGACATGTAAAGACGATATCAGGACAGTCTTTCTCCATGAGAAATATTCTGTATATTACTATAGTACTCTTCTTTTCTCCACATGGTGATTCCAGAGGGCCCATGGTGTGTGAAGTGGACAATTGGACGTTCCTCTTTGGAATCGTCAGTTGGGGCGAGGGGTGTTCTAGAGCATTACGACCAGACCTGTACACAACAGTGACCAAGTACAACAAGTGGATAGAAGAGAATAGTCCTATCCTCCCTTGCGTCAGGGTCCATGTACCCACAGAAATTACCGCCTTAGACTCGTAATATGCTGTATATCATGTTGTATAATTGTACATATAGGAATATAAGTATTTTAACTCCTGATGTTTAAACATAATATTAAATTTTTATTCTATGTCTTTGCAAACAGGGCGACAATAAAGCATTTTTATATTACTCACAATCCAAGGTTTTTCCAAAATGGTCCAACTTCCAACCTTGAAAATATACTGTAGCATATCTGTGAAGATTTCCTTCCAGTGACTCACCAGTGACAGCTTGTTTTATGGTTATCCCCCTATACAACATGCAACCCTCACCGCCCACACAACCACACTACCCAGGAGCCTCGACCTAGTCATGCCTCTGGAATCCCTCTTGATCAGGGCTCAACCTTAAACCACAAGGCGTCAGATCTTTTACCCAATGGTCATGTAAACGTAATTAAGGTTAGACTTGCCTTTCAAATTAGTAATCTGGATGAATGGAATACTTCATACCTCCAATTACGTTGGAAGGCCTGTTGGCGACTGATGATTAATGTGGGTTTGTAGGAGTCAGTCAGTTGATAGTCTCGTCCACCAGTCGGCTCTCTTTCTGTTGAACCCATACTTATGTGGTAGCAATTAGCCCGTGGACGAGGTTAGTCAGTTAATGGCAAAACATGTAGCCTATGTTTTTGAAATCCTTCAGTGTTATTAGTGCCTGATGAGAGTCTTGAGTTTTTCAACAACTCATGCATTCCATTCTGTCCATAAAAGGAGACAGTGTTGAATTGCAGCTGTTGAAAGATACATTCCTTCTCTATTGGCAAGAAATATTATCTGTGACTGAATCTTCATCTTACTTTGTCAACCTTGTTCACACCATTAATTACAAGCCCCATAAACACATTAACAATACAATAGTGGTTTTAGGTTATGAACCTAATGTCACGCCCTGACCTTAGAGATCCTTTTTATTCTCTATTTTGGTTAGGTCAGGGTGTGACTAGGGTGGGTAGTCTAGTTTTTTCATTTCTATAGTTGGCCTGGTATGGATCCTAATCAGAGGCAGCTGTCTATTGTTGTCTCTGATTGGGGATCATATTTAGGCAGCCTTGTCCCACTGGGTTTTTGTGGGATCTTGTTTATGTATTGTTGCTTGTGAGCACTGCATAGCGTCACGTTCCTTTCTTCTGTATTGTTTTGGTGAGTTTCTTAAATTAAACAAGTGGAACGCTATGCACGCTGTGCCTTGGTCCATTCAATATAACGTTCGTGACACCTAACATATAACTTTATTACAAATGTGTGATATATGTCCACATAACTCACTCACTGCATATATACGTACACTTCCCTCCTTATGTATTTGGACAGTGAATATAAAATGGATTTGGATTTTATATTGAGTTTGGATTTGAGTTTGAATGTTTCATTTGAGGAGACAGTACAGAATGTCAAATATCTGTTTTACATTATTACAAATGTACTTAGTGAATTAAAGTACTCAAAAGTTTATTTTGTCCCATATTCCTTGCACATAGCATGTTTTGTTGTTACCTCTGTTACTTTCTCAATCATCACCATTCATGATTCATTCATGATTTTTCTTAATCATGGTATTATCAGGTCTCCACTGAACTAGGTAAATCCGCTTTTAGTTTTAAAGCACCTCATTGCTGGAACCAACTACAAAATGCATTTCAGTTGGATGTTCTGGTGCAGCACGGGCAATGACAAATATTGATTGGGGACCTTCTTATTGAAGAATGTAATTGTTTTTCTTGAATATTTGTGTTGTGATGTATTGTTTTGTATTTTATTTTGAAATAGTATATATATATGCAGGTCTCCCTTGTGAAAAAGACCCTGGTCTCAATGGTGACTACCGGCTTAAATAAAATAAACATATTTTTTAGATGTGTTCATAAACATCTTATCTACTCACTTAGAAAGAAAATTAATCCAGTCATCATTCACCATTAAGTTCCTATTGGGCAAACATAACCCAAAACAAACTTCAAATGCATCCAATTATTTGGTAGAGTCACAAGCATGATGTAGTCATTGTGTGCTAGGAGTGTGGGATCAAATGTGTGTGTGTGTGTGTCGTGTACAGATGTAGGACCTTAATTTGATCACTCTTTTGTTGCTGCAAATTTTCTACACAGCAGAAAATGCTAAAGTTAGAAGCCTTTATTTTTCCTTGATGAAAAATGTATAATCCACGTAATAATTAACATTTCCTGTTGCTGCAGGATTATTTTCCTGCGGTATAAAACTGTCTCAAATTAACATCCTACATCTGTACTGTGTGTGTATGTGCGAGTGTCTTGCATGTGTGCATGCGTGCGTGCATGTGTCAGTGTGTGTGAGTTAGGGGACTTGACACGCATCGCATGGATTAGTGGAAGCCCCCTCACATGAAGCCACTAGGAGCGCCACTGCAGCTGGCCCTGACCCACAGTTATTTTTGTTTTGACGGCTAGCTATGAGACTATGTCATAGAGGGTTGGGAAAGAAGGGGTATAGTAGAACGTATCAGCCACGGCAAGAATTAGACTTAGAGCTGGGATCCCCACGTTTACGGTAACCTACGGTACCTCGTCCGGTTCTGTATTTCACCAGAGAACTTGAGATGGGATGAGTAACAAGCATGAACCAAATCCAATTTTAAAGACATGCAGTGATACATACAGAGATATCATATCATGCCAACTCTGTACAGTGCCAAGTATACAAAGGCGATTTTAGTTTAGTTAAGGTAGGTTGGATAGTTGAGGTCAAATTACATATTGGTTTCACTTATGAAGCTCTTAAGATTTACATTTCATATAAAACAGCATTTGAAAGTCCTGTCGTCATTTTCCAGTGTAACAATGTGGTACAGTTTATAATTGGGCATGATAATAAGTGAGTATCTAATTTCCTCAATTATTTGAACCTGTTGTATTTACTACATTTCACCACTAGAGGGTGTCAGATGTTAACTATCTATAGCATCGCAGGGCCTTTGTACAGAGCAGTGCTGTTGATGCATAACTGAACCGAGGGTTCAAAATAGTATTTTCTCTCAAAGCATCTAAAGAATACTTTCAGCAATATCAGAACAATTCCGACTACATAAAATGATAGCATGGCATCATAGGAGCACATTATGGATTTGTTTACTTCACAATGGAATGTGCCAACACTTAACACTTAACCTCTATGGGATCAGTGTTGGATCCTTATTAAGTGTGCCACCATTACACTTTGAGGAAGAACTAAATACAAACTACCAACAATTCTATTTCAGTTTTGTGTGGACTGACAGTATCATTAAATTATTCTATCAGACATAGAGCGTAAGAAGGCGACCAGGGGCTGTGTCTCAAATTGCACCCTATTCCTTACAATCCCACAGTGCCCTGGTCAAAAGTAGTGCACTACATAGGGAAAAGGGTGCCATTTGGAACGCATCCCAGACCACCCATCTTGACCGGCAGGCAGCCCCACGTGCATTCCAGACTGTACACAGGGGAGGGCCCTGGGAGCAACCCGAGACTTCAGAGAACTACAGCCTGCTGCCTTCCCTTTGATTTCTATATCTAGAACGGACTCTTCTGTTTGGTTATCCTCTGAAGGCATGGATTTTTAGAGAGAGGGGCCTTCTTGTGGACTGTCATTGAGGCCTATTCTATGGCATTATTCTATAGCATCTCCTTGGGCCTTTTGGGTTATCACGTTATTATGGATCCATCTAAGTAAGAGTGGTATTATGGAAACATACTGCAAAAATTGTGAACTGTAGTTGCTTGCAACTCAAATAAATAGTATAAGACTAAACAACATAACTATATCATCAGATTTTCAGGCATTCTAAAATAAGGGGAATAGGCCTAGGCTACAGAGCCTGAATGTACTTTTCAGTATTTACAAACACCACTCTGCTTCCTTAAAAAAATACTAATTTGGGTCGGTGAAACTAGGAATAGGTGATTATGAGGTAAGAGCATCTGAAATGGACTGCATTGAGCTATATGGCAGTAACCCTGGAGTGAGTAGTGATTATGTGGTGTTAGTGTGGTGTGCTACTAGGGATGCAGTGCACTCTTTAACCCCATGTATTTACACTACATGGAACTAACTGCATGCTGAGTGTGTACTTCAAAGATGTGTCAGGCATCCAAGCCTAAATGAGAGATTAAAAAACCTTGAAGACGATTATATTAAACATTGTATATTTCAGGATCTTATATTTAATCATCTTTGGTATAGGCCAGGGTTAGGTTTTTGGAACTCAGTTTGGGTTTCAACTTACTGTTGAGAGTTAGAATAGTAGAATACACAAGGTGCATTTTCAAATGTTTGTTGTCCATTAGCAGTTTTTCTCTTATGTCAGTCACTCAATTAGCCCATGTAAATATATATGTGTAGTATAACGGCTAGCTATCTAAACTTGTAGAAATCATGGTAAAATTACCAACGTGAGGGCCCCCTAATATGATATCTCACTCAGATATCATATTAAAATGGCAAACATTTGTCTCCACCCATGACAAAATGTGTAGAATTACAGAAAATTTGCTGTAGAACTGCTCATCTTTCTCTCTCCCCTGGCAAAATGAGTAGAATTGTATGAAATTAGTTATAAAATTGCAACATTTTCTCTATGCCCCATGGAAAAATGTGTAGTATCGCAGGAAAATTAACTCTAAAATATTGTTTCTCTCCGCTGTCAAGGGGGGCTGATAAAATGTTTTGCTCATAAGGAGTGTGAGTCAGGGGGTTTGGAAAGTGTCTGATGGATAGCTGTGAATCTAAGCTTTCCATTGTTATATGATTAAAGGGTATAAGTGAGCAACAACTTGTTATATACTAACATTATTTGTCACAGTGTAAAATCCCTATGGGAAAAATGTATGGGACGGAGGGATGAACAAAAGAGTGATAACACAGAGAAAGATACTATTGCTGCACTGCTACCACACATTTTCCAACTTTAGTGACATAGTGTTCAAGAAAATCTCTATGAGACATTGTCACTCCAATTGAGCCCGAAGGTCCAAAAATCGAGTTACCCATCCTTGGTATAGGCACCAGTGGTGTAAAGTACTTAAGTTAAAATACTTTAATGCACTCATAATTACTTTTTAGGGGTATCTTTACTTTACTGTTTATATTTTTGACAACTTATACTTTTACTTCACTATATTCCTAAAGAAAATAATGTACTTTTTATTCCATACATTTTCCCTGACACCCAAAAGAACTAGTTATATTTTGAATGCTTAGAAGGACTGGACAATGTTCCAGTTCATGCACTTATCAAGAGAACATCCCTGGCCATCTCTACTGCCACTGATCTGATGGACTCACTAAACACAAATGCTTTGTTTGTAAATGATGCCTGAGTGTTGGAGTATGTCCCTGGCTATCCTTAAATAAAGTAAAATACAGTGACTTGCGAAAGTATTCGGCCCCCTTGAACTTTGCGACCTTTTGCCAAATTTCAGGCTTCAAACATAAATATATAAAACTGTATTTTTTTATTAAGAATCAACAACAAGTGGGACACAATCATGAAGTGGAATGACATTTATTGGATATTTCAAACTTTTTTAACAAATCAAAAACTGAAAAATTGGGCGTTCAAAATTATTCAGCCCCCTTAAATTAATACTTTGTAGCGCCACCTTTTGCTGCGATTACAGCTGTAAGTCGCTTGGGGTATGTCTCTATCAGTTTTGCACATCGAGAGACTGAAATCTTTTCCCATTCCTCCTTGCAAAACAGCTCGAGCTCAGCGAGGTTGGATGGAGAGCATTTGTGAACAGCAGTTTTCAGTTCTTTCCACAGATTCTCAATTGGATTCAGGTCTGGACTTTGACTTGGCCATTCTAACACCTGGATATGTTTATTTTTTAACCATTCCATTGTAGATTTTGCTTTATGTTTTGGATCATTGTCTTGTTGGAAGACAAATCTCCGTCCCAGTCTCAGGTCTTTTGCAGACTCCATCAGGTTTTCTTCCAGAATGGTCCTGTATTTGGCTCCATCCATCTTCCCATCAATTTTAACCATCTTCCCTGTCCCTGCTGAAGAAAAGCAGGCCCAAACCATGATGCTGCCACCACCATGTTTGACAGTGGGGATGGTGTGTTCAGGGTGTTGCTTTTACGCCAAACATAACGTTTTGCATTGTTGCCAAAAAGTTCAATTTTGGTTTCATCTGACCAGAGCACCTTCTTCCACATGTTTGGTGTGTCTCCCAGGTGGCTTGTGGCAAACTTTAAATGACAATTTTTATGGATATCTTTAAGAAATGGCTTTCTTCTTGCCACTCTTCCATAAAGGCCAGATTTGTGCAATATATGACTGATTGTTGTCCTATGGACAGAATCTCCCACCTCAGCTGTAGATCTCTGCAGTTCATCCAGAGTGATCATGGGCCTCTTGGCCGCATCTCTGATCAGTCTTCTCCTTGTATGAGCTGAAAGTTTAGAGGGACGGCCAAGTCTTGGTAGATTTGCAGTGGTCTGATACTCCTTCCATTTCAATATTATCGCTTGCACAGTGCTCCTTGGGATGTTTAAAGCTTGGGAAATCTTTTTCTAATCAAATCCAGCTTTATACTTCTTCACAACAGTATCTCGGACCTGCCTGGTGTGTTCCTTGTTCTTCATGATGCTCTCTGCACTTTTAACGGACCTCTGAGACTATCACAGTGCAGGTGCATTTATACGGAGACTTGATTACACACAGGTGGATTGTATTTATCATCATTGGTCATTTAGGTCAACATTGGATCATTCAGAGATCCTCACTGAACTTCTGGAGAGAGTTTGCTGCACTGAAAGTAAAGGGGCTGAATAATTTTGCACGCCCAATTTTTCAGTTTTTGATTTGTTAAAAAAGTTTGAAATATCCAATAAATGTCGTTCCACTCCATGATTGTGTTCCACTTGTTGTTGATTCTTCACAAAAAATACAGTTTTATATCTTTATGTTTGAAGCCTGAAATGTGGCAAAAGGTTGCAAAGTTCAAGGGGGCAGAATACTTTCGCAAGGCACTGTATATATATATATAAAATGCTGCCTTTTGGTTTGCTTAATATCAGGAATTTGAAATGGTTTATACTTTTACTTTAGATACTTATGTATATTTTAGCAATTACATTTACTTTTGATATTTAAGTATATTTAAAACCAAATACTTGTAGACTTTCACTCAAGTAATATTTTACTGGGTGACTTTCACTTTTACTTGAGTCATTTTCTATTAAGGTATCTGTACTTTTACTCAAGTATGAAAATTGGGTACTTTTTCCACCACTGATAGGCATCAAAACACTGCAAGATAGAAACAGAACCAGAGCATGAGAGCAGCAGCTGCAGGTTCATCAATCGCTTGAATGTTTACATGATGTCTCAAACAGAGCAACTTCCTTGATTCTTTATTTTTAAGACTCTTCCTTTTTAGGAAGTAGGCTGCTGCCTTGCAGCCTCCTCTTGGGAATCTGTGTGAATTCCTTTGCTGGTTTGGCTGGCAGTTGATTTTCAACCCTCCAATATTGTTATTTAATGTTGTAAAGGGGAGATGGAATTTGAAAAATGTGTTATGCTACACTCAAGTTGCCAGAACGAGAATAAATAATTTTGACCTGAGTTCGAAGCTTATACAAAAGTGCACATGGTTGACACTATACTTCAGTAGGGAAATTGTTTTCCCCACGTTTACATAATTTAGCAGATGCCCTTATCCAGAGCAATTAGGATTAAGTGCCTTGGCCAACCAACAGATTGGATTCCTGAGCCAACTAGGTGAACAAACTAATAACCTTTCGGTTACTGGCCCAACGGTTATAACTGCTAGGCTACCTGCCACCTTTTTTCCTCTTGATGGTTCAAGTGTGTTGCCTGCTAAAGTCTGAAAGTGAAAACAATGTGATGAACTTGTTGGAGGGTGATCCCAATTTCACAAGATAGAGAACTTGAAAGACTCATAGGATCAACTGTGATTATGTGGATGTAGGAAGAAAAGCTCTGAATAAACTGTGGTCAATTGTTGCTGACAGTGGATAGGACCCATACTTGAATTTGGGCTCATAAAATCCAACCTTGGGATGGATTTAGCCTATTCAGTTTAGGTCTTATGACTGTCCTGTTAGACAAACATGTTACCTATAAGGATTCAAATTAGTTGTAGGTTACTGGTATGCTTAAATATGATTTGAATTACTTAATCACTGTAGTCTTTCAGCTAATGTGTTATGATAACTATGCAGAAGGCTAATGGAATATTTATCAATTCAATATCTGGGGATTTTATTCACCTAATCAAACCTAATTTTTATTTGGGATATTCTAACTTTCTATTCTATGCTAAAATTATATTATACTTTACAATTGTTCATTCTACCTTTATATAGAAACTGCACAGACCAGGTATAGCCTACATCCCAAAGCAACTAGACTATATTTCAGTCCCTTCTGCCAGCAATTTGTCATTAGAATTTACACTGTCTATGTCCTTACTGGTTGGAATTTGCTCCTCTCAACAGAAGACGCGCATTTCCCTTTTTAGGGCATGATAATGTATTACGTAATTTTGGGAGAACTCGAGCAAACGCGAATGTGTGGAATAGGCGGGGGCAAATCGGGAAAGATTGGCATCCACTTGCGCCAATCGCGTTGGCGGTAACATTATGCTATTTATCTTATTGGTCGGAGGGTGGACATTACGTTCATTATGGTAAAGTTGCAATTACTTTTCGCGAGGTGCGGTTGGGGATTCTCACGTTGATGGTTGCAAGGGGAGTAGTTCGTGTTCCTAGAGAGTGAAACTGTTCTAGGGAAGGAAAGTGTTGGAGTAACCAAATTAGATTTCATAAAGGCGCAAACAAGAGAGGGAAGTTTTGAAACACAGAACGGGTCTGCCTTTTTCTCTTGGATAGGAGAGCGGATTTAAGTTTTCATCATGCCGGTTTTTCACACAAAGACGATAGAAAGTATCCTAGAGCCGGTGGCTCAGCAGATATCCCACCTGGTGATAATGCACGAAGAAGGTGAAGTGGACGGGAAAGCTATCCCGGATCTCACCGGACCCGTGGCTGCAGTGCAGGCGGCTGTCAGCAACCTGGTCCGGGTAAGTGAACAGTCCACACAATACGCTGGCGTAGGGTTGTTTACCTGTTGCTCGCTGTCTGTGTAGTGCTACATGGTGCCAGCCCGCCGCGATTCCAGTCAACTGTAATCTTATGTGAGAAGTTACGGCTGTGGTTACTTTGTTTCTTTTCATAGCTATATCAGTTGGCAACGACGTAATGCTTTTAGAACTCGAGAGTTGTAGCTACAATGTATATATTACATTTAGTTGAAATTCCCTTTCACTTGGGTCGTAGGGCAGTGACGCCCTTTTCCCCTTGAGAATATGCTCTGGGCCTGTCCCCCGGAGCTATGTATAAGCCCCCCGTTGATGTATACGCTATTCTTATGCCAGAGTATTTCAATTGAAAAACTATTGTTAATTGTCATCAACTCAAGTGTTCTCTAAACAATTATTGATATATTCAGCAGTATTTGAATTGTAGCCTTTTGTAAATGCCAACATTTAATTGCATTGATCCACATTGTTTCCTACTCGACTTTGTGCCAGCAGATGTTTTTTATGAGAATTAATGGAAGTGATGCCGTTATAGTGTAAGCTATTTGACTGGTAAGGGCAACCCCAGTGTATGACAGAGTAATACGCATTTCTTCACCATATGATCTGCTAATGACAGACAAATCTGTTAGTTAAATCTTCTTCACGTTTGGCTCTGAATATAGCCTATGTATACTGTTCGTTTGCATTTTACTATCAGACACTGGGCATACGGTTGTAAAAATAGCCAAAAAATTTCACACAGTATAACAATTTTGAATGTAATTAACTACAGTCTGAGCTGTGACTTAGTTGGACAAGTGTAAATCGAATCAAAAGCAGTTAAAACCCCAGTGGGAGTGGAAGTTGTGCTCCACACAACAACTTCATACAGTGTATGACTGACTGAACTCCATGGCAGCCAGCAAGCAAGCTAGGCCCACAGTCTATGTCCTTATTTGTTAAATGGCAGTTTAGTACAGAATGCAATAGCAATCCAATGGTTTCCTCCCTAATACCGATATTAAGAAGTAGTTGTCTTCTGCAGTCTAAACGTGACCATGGGGCGGCAGGGTAGCCTAGTGGTTAGAGCGTTGGACGAGTAACCGAAAGGTTCGAATCCCCGAGCTGACAAGGTACAAATCTGTCGTTCTGCCCCTGAACAGGCAGTTAACCTACTGTTCCTAGGCAGTCATTGAAAATAAGAATCTGTTCTTAACTGACTTGCCTAGTTAAATAAAGGTAAAATAAAAAATTAAAAAATATTAATAATAATATATATGCCATTTAGCTGACGCTTTTATCCAAAGCGACTTACAGTCATGTGTGCATACATTCTACGTATGGGTGGTCCCGGGAATCGAACCCACTACCCTGGCGTTACAAGCGCCATGCTCTACCAACTGAGCCACAGAAGGACCACAGGACATGACCAATGGGCAAATTACCCATAATGGCATTTCCTCTTATTTACAAGAGCATAGCTGAGATTATCATGTTCTAAGTGAGGAAGCTAACAAAAAAAGAAAAAGGTGTAATTATCAGTGTCCTCACAGAAATGGTGGTTTCCAAAAAAAGGGAATAAATTAATATTTTGTGCAAGTACTGTAGCATCTTAGCTACTCAAAGCTGCTCGTATAAGCAGGATGATCCAGGCACGCTGTATTCAATTTCAGTATTAGACTCAGTCTTTATTATCAGATTGCTAAACAACCAGAAGTTGTCAAACATAAGTACATTTCACAATACATTTCTCACACTAATACTAGTATGACATTTACTGTAAGTTAGGCCTATTTCTGCATCACTCTGTGAAGCTAGGAGTCCTTGGCAGTTGTCTGGAGTATTTGGACAATTAGACTGACATCTCCTAGCCTCTCCTCCCAGCAAAGTGATACTCAGTGTAGGAGTAGAGGTAGAGTGTTGTTTACTTGTAGGACCGCACCCTGGACTGGCCAGGCCAGGCTGGCAGTTAAAGGGAAACTTCACCGCTCAACATTATTTGGGGTGTTTTTCCAGTCTCCCTACATAATCATGAGTGCTGAGAGGGTATTTCAGACATAATTATTCACTATAGCTGTATTTTTTTATTTATTTTTTATTTTATATATATTTTCGCACTGGGAGAGCTCAACCAATGATATCATTGCTTGATTTGAGCCTGCTGTCTGATTTAAAAAATAAATGGAGTCATGTTTTGTAGCAATTATTGTGTCCTTTGTGTTTGCGCAGTATAAAGCGTGCAAAAACAGTCACAAAACATGAATGTTTAACAATTCAAACAAGCTTTGTGAAATAACACGGAAATAACAACCGCCAGCCTGGAGCGTTACAAAAACACGTAACACACAAACAATATCACACAAAGACATGAGGGGGAACAGAGGAATAAATACATTCAGTGTAATTGGGGAATGTAAACCAGGTGTGCAAAACAAGACAATACAAATGGATGAATGAAAAATGGAGCGGCGATGGCTAGAAAGCCGGTGACGTCGCCCGCCGAACGCCACCTGAACAAGAAGAGGAGCAAACTTCGGCGAAAGTCGTGACACTGTGAATATTGAAGACTCATGTTGAAAGGAACCACCAGCTTTCATATGTTCTCATGTTCTGAGCAAGGAACTGAAACGTTAGCTTTTTTACATGGAGCATATTGCGCTTTTACTTTCTTCTCCAACACTTTGTTTTTGCATTATTTAAACCAAATTGAACATGTTTCATTATTTATTTGAGACTAAATTGATTTTATTGATGTATTATATTAAGTTAAAATAAGTGTCATTGTTCATTCAGTATTGTTGTAATTGTCATATATATATATATATATATATATATATATATATATAATTGGCCGATTAATTGGTATTGGCCGTTTTTGGTCCTCCAATAATCGGTATCGGCGTTAAAAAAATCATAATCGGTCAACCTCTATTTTTTTTTAACCTTTATTTAACCAGGCGAGTCAGTTAAGAACATATTCTTATTTTCAATGACGGCCTGGGAACAGTGGGTTAACTGTTCAGGGGCAGAACGACAGATTTGTACCTTGTCAGCTCGGGGGTTTGAACTCACAACCTTCCGGTTACTAGTCCAACGCTCTAACCACTAGGCTACGCTGCCGCCCCATACAGTATATACTGTACATTTCAAAAGTTTGGTGTCACTTAGAATGTCCTTGTTTTTTAAATGAAAAAAATGTGTCTATTAAAATAACAACAAATTTATCACAAATACAGTGTAGACATTGTTAAAATTGTAAATGACTATTGTAGCTGGAAGCAGCAGATAAAAAAAAAAATTGAATATCTACAAAGGTGTACAGAGGCCCACTATCAACAACCATCACTCCTGTGTTCCAATAGAATGTTGTGTTAGCTAACCCAAGATTATCATTTTAAAAGGCTAATTGATCATTAGAAAACCCTTTTGCAATTATGTTAGCACAGCTGAAAACTGATTAAAGAAACAAGAAAACTGGCCTTCTTTAGACGAGATGAGTATCTGGAGCATCAGCATTTGTGGGTTCGATTACAGGCTCAAAATGGCCAGAAACAAATAACTCTTCTGAAACTCGTCAGTCAATTCTTGTTCGGAGAAAAGAAGGCTATTCCATGCAGGAAATTGCCAAGAAACTGAAGGTCTTGTACAATGCTGTATTCTACTCTCTTCACAAAACAGAGCAAACTGGCCCTAACCAGAATAGAAAGTGGAGTGGGAAGCCCCGGTGCACAACTGAGCAAGAGGACAAGTATATTAGAGTATCTAGTTTGAGAAACAGATGCCTCACAAGTTCTCAACTGGCAGTTTCATTAAATAGTACCCGCAGAACACCAGTCTCAATGTCAACAGTGAAGAGGAGACTCCGGGATGCTGGCCATCTAGGCAGAGTTGCAAAGAAAAAGACATATCTCAGACTGGCCAATAAAAATAAAAGATTAAGATGGGCAAAAGAACACAGACACTGGATAGAGGAACCATGCCTAGAAGGCCAGCATCCCGGAGTCACCTGTTCACCTTGTTTTTTGAGTGCTCTATCTTCTTAGCTCTTTATTCCATGATCTTCTTTGTGTGTCAGAAACAGAAATGTTGAATTTTAAGCACAATTTTGGCCATATTCCTTGGGTGGTTGTGTTGAAGAAATCAGCCATGATGGCCTGAATGCATCCCTAAAGAAAGACACGTCCCACTATAAATAAGAGTAAGTAGCCTGGCATTTGAGCCTTGGCTTGTGCGTGCCGGGATGACTCATTTCCCACTATAGCAAGTGTTATTTAGGCAGGCATACTAGTCAGCAGGCATAGTTTTGAGATTTTCAAACGAGGCCTGCTGTACTTAATCATTTCTGCAGTTCCTTTTTATGGTCTTTTAAGAAGTGCCATTGACGTTCTACTCAGTCACAGGGTCTTGGCACAGACTGGGAACTGAATGTTTGTCGGCCTGCTTCTACAGCCAAGTCTCTCCAAGGCAAGGTCTGAAGACTGGAGACTTCATGCACAATTAAACAAACCTTCAGCACTGTGGTGTAGATGGTGCTTAACTGTACTTTGATTGGCCTTGCTAAGTCCTGGGCTAAGGGAAGGGAGCACTGCTGCTACTTTGCTCTTTTGGGATTTGCATTATGACACAGCTTTGATGCGTAGCTACACATCTTTACTCAACAAATAACTACATAATAAAGTATTTAATGTTAAGATATGGATTTAGCCTTTTTTGCCATCTAACTAATTGATTCAGAGGAACCGCCGCTTCCCAAATAGAACCCTATTCCTTATATAGTGCACTACTCTTGACCGGAGCCCTATTGGGAATAGGGAATAGGGTGCCATTTTGGCCTCTGTTTTTCTCATCGATCACATGAAGATGGGCTTTTGAGAATAGGTGGGAGAGGTGAGATGGGAGGCAGGGTGAGGTATAGTGAGAATGGAAGTGCAGTTATTCAAGTCAGGAAGCCTTGGATAAAGGCTGTGGATCTGAATCCACCAGCAGTAGTAGTCCAGTGCTGCAACAACAGCTGTTTAGTACAACATAGGAAGGGAGGGAAATAAATCAACTTCAACTCTGCTGGGCACTGATGAGCTATCCCCCCCCCCAGCGATGATACATTGCTGGCCCTAAAGACCACAACAGCCATGGGGAAATAGTGTGTAGTCAGATGTGTCAGGAAACTGTGTCAGTTTTGTGTTCCATCGAGCCACCTCAGCTGCTGTGGTTGTGTGGTATAAGCTGCATCTCAAATGGCACCCTTTATCCTATATACGGTGCATTCGGAAAGTTTTCAGACCCCTTGACATTTTCCACATTTTGTTACATTACAGCCTTATTCTAAAATGTATTTTTTTTAAATCCTCATCAATATACACAATACCCCATAATTAATTAAAAATTAAATGAAATATCACATTTACATAAGTATTCAGACCCTAAACTCAGTAATATATGCCATTTAGCAGACGCTTTTATCCAAAGCGACTTACAGTCATGTGTGCATACATTCTACGTATGGGTGGTCCCGGGAATCGAACCCACTACCCTGGCGTTACAAGCGCCATGCTCTACCAACTGAGCTACAGAAGGACCTGAAGCACAGTTGGCAGTGATTACAGCCGAGTCTTCTAGGGTATGACACAGCAAGCTTGGCATACCTGTATTTGGGGAGTTTCTCCCATTCTTCTCTGCAGATCCTCTCAAGTTTTGTCAGGTTAGATGGGTGCACAGCTATTTTAAGGTCTCTCCAGAGATGTTTGATCGGATTCAAGTCCGGGCTTTGCCTCAAGGACATTCAGAGACTGGTCCTGAAGCCACTCCTGCATTGTCTTGGCTTTGTGCTTAGGTTCGTTGTCCTGTTGAAAGGTGAACCTTCACCCCAGTCTGAGGCCCTGAGCACTCTGGAGCAGGTTTTCATCAAGGTCCTCTCTGTACTTTGCTCCGTTCCTCATTCCTGACTAGTCTCCTAGTCCCTCCCGCTGAAAAACATCCCCACAGCATGATGCTGCCACCACCATGCTTCACCGTAGGGATGGTGTCAGGTTTCCTCCAGACGGGTCACTTGTCATTCAGGCCATAGAGTTCAATCTTGGTTTCATCAGACCAGTAAATCTTGTTTCTCGTGGTCTGAGAGTCCCTTTGGTGCCTTTTGGCTAACTCCAAGCGGGCTGTCATGTAGATTATACTGATGATTGGCTTCCGTCTTGTCACGCTACCATAAATGCTTGACTAGTGGAGTGCTGCAGAGATGTTTGTCCTTCTGAAAAGTTCTCCCATCTCCATAGAGGAACTCTTGAGCTCTGCCAGAGTGACCATTGGGTTCTTGATCACTTCCTTGACCAAGGCCCTTCTCTCCCGATTGCTCAGTTTGGCCAGGTGCCCAGCTCTAGGAAGAGTCTTGGTGATTCCAACCTTCTTCCATTTAAGAATGATGGAGGCCACTGTGTTCGTGGGGGCCTGCAATGCTGCAGATATTTGTTGTTACTCTTCACCGGATCTGCTCCTTGAGCTCCTATCTCGGAGCTCTACGGACAATTCCTTCGACCTCATGACTTGCTTTCTGCTCTGACATGCACTGTCAACTGTGGGACCTTATATAGACAGGTGTGTGCCTTTCTAAATCATGTCCAATCAATTGAATTTACCACAGGTGGATTCTAATCAGGTTGTAGAAACATCTCAAGGATGATCAATGGAAACAGGATGCATCTTAGCATAATTTTGAGTCTCATAGCAAAGTGTCTGAATACTCATGTAAATAAGTTTTTATTTTTTATATTTTATAAATTAGCAAAAATGTCGAAACCTGTTTTTGCTTTGTCATTATGAGGTATTGTGTGTCGATTGTTAAGGATTTTAACGTAACAAAATGTGTAAAAAGGGAAGGGGTCTCAATACTTTCTGAATGCACTGTTTGTGTATTACTTTTGACCAGGGCCCATAGGGCTCTGCTCAAAGGTAGTGCTCTATATAGGGAATAGGGTGCCATTTGGGACGCAAACATGGTGTACGGTGTGGCTGTCAGTGTCACCTCAGCTGTTTGAAAAGAAAAAGATTGAAAAGATTACTCTTAAGACTCTGATGGTAAATTCATGCTAGAAATAGTATGCTTATGTTGGCCGGAAGTTGTTCTCAATGAATTATGACCAAAAATATCTGCTCAATGAATCTTGTGAAAGCTTATGAATAGGAATATTGTCATGAGAAAGACTCATGATAGACTATTACTCTGTATCATGAGAGATGGCCAAGAAGTGTGTCTGATGCATGCTTCCTTGCTGTATGGTTTCTTTTGGCGCACAGGCCTAGTGAGGCATTTGATTTGTGTCTGTCACCACCTTGGCTACACTCTGTGCACTTCCTGAACTATATTAATAACCCCCGATTGACGTGACTAGACAGTTGCGGGACAAACCTACACTATATATAAAAAGGTGTGTGGACAACCCTTTCAAATGTGTGGATTCGGCTATTTTAGCCACACCCGTTGCTGACAGGTGTATAAAATCGAGCACACAGCCATGCAATCTTCATAGACAAACTTTGGCAGTAGGATGGCGTTACGGAAGAGCTCAGTGACTTTCAACGTGACACTGTCATAGGATGCCACCTTTCCAACAAGTCAGTTAGTCAAATTTCTTCCCGCTAGAGCTACCCCAGTCAACTGTAAGTGCTGTTATTGTAAAGTGGAAATGTCTAGGAGCAACAACAACTCAGCTGCAAAGTGGTAGGCCACGTTTTTACTCAAACATTGATCAATATGCACTGTCCCTGTAAAAATAAACTCAAACCTCACAGAACAGGAATGCTGAAGCGCGTCGCACGTGAAAATTGCCTGTCCTCGGTTGCAACACTCACTACCATGTTTCAAACTGCCTCTGGAAGCAACGTCAGCACAATAATTGTTTGTCTGCTGGAGTGGTGTAAGGCTCGCCGTCATTGGACTGGAGCAGTAGAAACTCATTCTCTGGAGTGCTGAATCACACTTCACCATCTGGCAGTCCGACCGATGAATCTGCGCTTGACGGATGCCAGGAGAACGCTACCTGCCCCAAAACAACTGTAAAGTTTGGTGGGGCCAGGCCTCATTGCCCGACCTCAATAATGCTCTTGTGGCTGAATGGAAGCAATTCCCCGGAGCAATGTTCTAACATCTTTTCATGTATCTATTTATATTTAACTAAGCTACTCAGTTAAGAACAAATTCTTATTTATAATGACAGCCTACCAGAAGGCAAAAGGCCTCCTGTGGGGACAGGGGCTGGGATTAAAAATAAAATACAAATATTGGACAAAACACACATCACGACAAGAGAGACAACACTATATAGAGACCTAAGGCCACAACATAGCATGGCAACAACACATGAAAACACAGCATGGTAGCAGCACAACATGACAACTAGAGGTCGACCGATTAATCGGAATGGTCGATTTAATTAGGGCCGATTTCAAGTTTTCATAACAATCGGAATATATATATTTTCTTTTCACCTTCTTTACACCTATTTAATCTTTATTTAACTAGGCAAGTCAGTTAAGAATACATTCTTATTTTCAATGATGGCCTAGGAACGGTGGGTTAACTGCCTCGTTCAGGGGCAGAATGACAGATTTTTACATTGTCAGCTCGGGGGATTCAATCTTGCAACCTTACAGTTAACTAGTCCAACTCTCTAACCACCTGCCTCTCATTGCACTCCACGAGGAGACTGCCTGTTACGCGAATGCAGTAAGCCAAGGTAAGTTGCTAGCTAGCATTAAACTTATCTTATATAAAAACAATCAATCATAATCACTAGTTAACTACACATGGTTGATGATATTACTAGTTTATCTAGCGTGTTCTGCATTGCATATAATCGATGTGGTGCGTATCGTTGCTCCAATGTGTACCTAACCATAAACATCAATGCCTTTCTTAAAATCAATACACAGAAGTATATATTTTTAAACCAACATATTTAGCTAAAGGAAATCCAGGTTAGCAGGCAATATTAACCAGGTGAAATTGTGTCACTTCTCTTGCGTTCATTGCACGCAGAGTCAGTGTATATGCAACAGTTTGGGCCACCTAATTTGCCAGAATTTTACATAATTATGACATAACATTGAAGGTTGTGCAATGTAACAGAAATATGTAGACTTATGGATGCCACCCGTTAGATAAAATACGGACCGGTTCCGTATTTCACTGAAAGAATAAACGTCTTGTTTTTGAGATGATAGTTTCCGATTTCGACCATATTAATGACCTAAGGCTCATATTTCTGTGTTATCATGTTATAACTAAGTCCATGATTTGATAGAGCAGTCTGACTGAGCGATGGTAGGCACCAGCAGGCTCGTAAGCATTCATTCAAACAGCACTTTTGTGTGTTTGCCAGCAGCTGTTTATGACTTCAAGCCTATCAACTCCCTATATTAGGCTCGTGTAACCAAGGTGAAATGTCTTGCTAGATAGCGGGGTGCGCACTAATAGCGTTTCAAACGTCACTTGCTCTGAGACTTTGAGTGGCTGTTCCCCTTGCTCTGCAAGGGCTGCGGCTTTTGTGGAGCGATGGGTAACGCTGCTTCGAGGGTGGCTGTTGACAATGTGTTCCTGGTTCGAGCCCAGGGAGGAGCAAGGAGAGGGACGGAAGCTATAATGTCACACTGGCAATACTAAAGTGCCTATAAGAACATCCAATAGTCAAAGGTTAATGAAATACAAATGGTATAGAGAGAAATAGTCCTATAATTACTATATTAACTACAACCTAAAACTTCTTACCTGGGAATATTCAAGACTCATTTTAAAAGGAACCACCAGCTTTCATATGTTCTCATGTTCTGAGCAAGGAACTTAAACGTTAGCTTTCTTACATGGCACATATTGCACTTTTACCTTCTTCTCCAACACTTTGTTTTTGCATTATTTAAACCAAATGGAACATGGTTCATTATTTATTTGAGGCTAAATTGATTTTATTGATGTATTATATTAAGTTAAAATAAGTGTTCATTCATTATTGTTGTAATTGTCATTATTACAAATAAATAAATACAAATCGTCCGATTAATCGGTATCTGCTTTTTTTTGGGCCCTCCAATAATCGGTATCGGTATCGGCGTTGAAAAATCCTAATCGGTCGACCTCTAATGACAACAACATGGTACTGTAGCAACACATGGCAGCAGCACAACAGGGTAGCAGCACAAAACATGGTACAAACATTATTGGGCACAGACAACAGCACCAAGGGCAAGAAGGTAGAGACAACAATACATCATGCGAAGCAGCCAGAACTGTTAGTAAGAGTGTTCACGATTGAGTCTTTGAATGAAGAGATGAGATTGAGATAAAACTGTTGCAGCTCGTTCCAGTCGCTAGCTGCAGTGAATTTAAGAGACGAGCGACCCAGGGATGTGTGTGTGCTTTGGAGAACTTTATCAGAATGTGACTGGCAGAACGGGTGCTGTATGTGGAGGATGAGGGCTGCAGTAGATATCTCCTATAGGGGGGAGTTAGGCCTTAGAGGGTTTTTATAAATAAGCATCAACCAATGGGACTTGCAACGGGTATACAGAGATGACCAGTTTACAGAGGAGTATAGAGTGCAGTAAGGAGCATTGGTGGCAAATCTGATGTTCGAATGGTAAAGAACATCTAGCCGCTTGAGAGCACACTTACCTGCCGATCTATAGATTACGTCTCCGTAATCTAGCATGTGTAGGATGGTCATCTGAATCAGGATTAGTTTGGCAGCTGTGGTGAAAGAGGAGAGATTATGACAGAGGAAACCAAGTCTATATTTAACCTTAGCCTGCAGCTTTGATATGTGCTGAGAGGACAGTGTACAGTCTAACCATACTCCCAAGTACTACATCAAGCTCTAAATCCTCAGAGATAGTAATCACACCGGTGGGGAGGGGGGCATTCTTCTTACCCAACCACATGACCTTTGTTTTGGAGGTGTTCAAGACAAGGTTAAGGGCAGAGAAAGCTTGTTGGGACACAAATAAAGATTTGTTGTAGAACGTTAAACACAAAATCCGGGGAAGGGCCAGCTAAGTATGACTATCATCTGCATATACAGTAAATGGACGAGAGAGCTTCCTATTGCTTGAGCTATGTTGATATAAATTGACAAGAGCGTGGGTTCTAGGATCGAACATTGGAGTACTCCCTTGGTGACAGGCAGTAGCTAAGACAGCAGATGTTCTGACATTACACACTCTCTTTGAGAGAGGTAGTTAGAAAACCAGGTAAAAGACCACTCAGAGACACTAATACTCCTTATTCGGCCCACAAGAATGGACGGTCTACCGTATCAAGTCAATAAAAAGTCAATTAAAAAAGCAGCAAAACATTGCTTAGAATCAAGGGCAATGGTGACATCATTGAGGACCTATTTCTTTTAGTGTTTTAATTGTATTTTTTTACCAAATCTTTTTTTCCTCCCCAATTTTGTGGTATCCAATTGGGAGTTAGTCTTGTCCCATCGCTCCAACTCCCATACATACTCGGGAGAGGCGAAGATCAAGAGCAGTGCATCCTCCGAAACACGACCCAGCTAAACCGCACTGCTTCTTACCACAATGCCTGCTTAACCCAGAAGCCAGCTGCACCAATATGTCGGAGGTGCCTGGCCCGCCACAGGAGTCACTAGTGCGCGATGGGACAAGCGCATTCCGGCCGGCCAAACCATCCCCTACGATGCTGGGCCAATTGTGTGCCTCACCTTGTGTCTGCCAGTTGCGGCCGGCTGCAACAGAGCCTGGACTTGAACCAAGATCTCTAGTGGCACAGCTAGACCACTGTGCCACTCAGGAGGCCATTAAGTACCCTTATTAAGGATGCAGTGACACATCCATAATCTGAGTGGAAACCAGATTGCATACCAGAGAGAATACTATGGACATCAAGGGGCGGCAGGGTAGCCTAGTGGTTAGAGCGTTCGACTAGTAACTGGAAGGTTGCAAGTTCAAACCCCCGACCTGACAAGGTACAAATCTGTCGTTCTGCCCCTGAACAGGCAGTTAACCCACTGTTCCTAGGCCGTCATTGAAAATAAGAATTTGTTCTTAAACTGACTTGCCTAGTTAAATAAAGGTTTAAAAAAAGAAGGAAAAAAAAGCCAGTCAGTTGATTATTGACAAGTTTTTCCAACACTTTTGATAAACAGGGAAAAATATAATTTGGCCTATAACAGTTAGGATCATGTTGATCTCTCCCTTTTAAATAAAGGATGCACCTTGGCTGCCTTCCAAACAATGGGAACCTCCCCAGAGAGGAGAGACAGGCTTGGCGATGATAGATAGGGGCAACAACCTAATTTTTGGGGGGTCAAGTTTAAGGAGCTCCTTTAGCACCTTGGACTCAGTGACCGGCCTGCAGGGAGGAACTTTGTAGCGGGGCAGGGGAAAAATAGGGAGGAGCATTGGGAATAGTCACATTAGAAGGGGTGGGAAATGAGGAAGTGTTGGACGGGCAAGCATGCATGGCAGAGTCAAATAGGAATCCTGACTTAATGAAGTGATGATTAAAGAGCTCAGTCGTGCTCATTGTCAGAAACAACCACATCAACATTAAGGGACATGGGCAGGTCTTTAACTGTTTTACAGAACCCACAGAGAAAGAGCTGCTCCTTAACTTCTTTCGGATCATTGGGACGCTAGCGTCCCACCTCAACAACATCCAGTGAAAATTGCAGAGCGCGAAATTCAAAAAACAAAAGTAGTAATAATAAACATTCATAAAAATACAAGTGTTATACACCGTTCTTTAGATTAGAATCTTGGTAATTGAACCACTTTGTCTGATTTACAATAGGCTTTACGGCGAAAGCATAACATTTGATCGTCTGAGGACAGCGCCTCACCCACTTCCTGCATTAACATGAATTCATAACATGCACAGGTGTCACAACTCAAGAATAGCGATAAAATAAATCCATTACCTTTGAAGATCTTAATCTTTTTGCAATCCAGAGGGTCCCAGTTACACAATGAATGGTCGTTTTGTTCGATAAAGTTTTGTTCTATAAAGTCCTTCTTTATATCCCCAAAAGGTCAGTTTAGTTGGCTCGCTTCATTCAATAATCCACCAGTTTCCCCTCGTTGAAAATTCATACAAAATTAATCCCAAACATTACCAATATACTTCATCCAAACAAGTCAAACAACATTCCTAATCAATCTGCAGGTACCCTAATATGTAAATAAATGATAAAATGTAAGATGGAAATAGTCTGTTCATTCCCGGAGATAATTAACAAAGTGCTTGCCCTCACCGGAGCACGCCACAAACATTTTCCAGAGGCATAACGAGAGTCAGAAATAGCGAACAAAATAAATCACTTACCTTCGAAGATATTCATCTTTTTGCAATCCAAAGGGTCCCAGTTACACAACGAATGGTTGTTTTGTTCGATAAAGTTCTTCTTTATATCCCAAAAATGTCAGTTTATTTGGCGCGTTTGATTCAGAAATACACGTTCCAACTCGCCCAACATGCTTACAAAGGAATCTAAATTGTTACCTAAACTTCGTCCAAACTGTTCAAACAATGTTTCTAATCCAACCTCAGGTACCCTAATATGTAAATAATCGTCCTTCTGTAGCTCAGTTGGTAGAGCATGGCGCTTGTAACGCCAGGGTAGTGGGTTCGATTCCCGGGACCACCCATACGTAGAATGTATGCACACATGACTGTAAGTCGCTTTGGATAAAAGCGTCCGCTAAATGGCATATATATTTATATATATATATATTATATATATATAAGATGGAGTAAACTGTGTTCAATACCGGAGAAAAAGAACAAGGAGTGTACACTCATTTATGCGCGCCAAAAGACTAGAGTCCTTCTGAGGGATACTTCAAAAGAATACGAAAACTTCTTCATTTTTCAAAAGACAAGCGTGAAACAATTTCTAAAGACTGTTGACATCTTGTGGAAGCCATATGAACTGCAATCTGGGTCCTAATTATTAGATTTTCCCATAGAAAAACATTGAAAAGTCCAATGACCTCAAAAGAAATCCTGGATGGATTGTGCTTGGGGTTTCGCCTGACAAATCAGTTCTGTTATACTCGCAGACATTATTGTAACAGTTTCAGAAACGTTTGAGTGTTTTCTATCCAATACTAATATGCATATGCATATGCTAGCTTCTGGGCCTGAGTAACAGGCAGTTTACTTTGGGCACCTCAATCATCCAAACTTCCGAATACTGCCCCCTAGCCTTAAAAAATTAAAGTAACTAACTTTGGTCTTCCGGATAGCCTGAGTGCACTTATTTCTAATTTGCCTGAACAAGAGCCAGTCAGCCTGAGTGTGCGTGTGCCAAGCGATTTGCCAAATGGAATTCTTGAAGTGGAGTAACTCTGCCAGATCACGGTCGAACCAAGGTCTGAACCTGTTTTTTTTTATTCCCATTTTCTTTCTTTATTTATTTGTAAAAATATTTTAAAAAGAAGGTCCAAGCGTCTTCAACAGAGGGGGATCAAGCTGATTCTATACCAAGTTACAGAGGCCAGATAATGAAGGAACACTTGCTCATTAAAGTTTTTTTGCAAGCGTCTATGACAAGTCAGGACAGGTTGTTGTTACGGAGTCTAGTTGACAGGTAATCGACTAGCCGGACTGTTCCCCGGACTCCGCGTGTAGGGATTTGTACAATGCATGAACAAGGCTATTGAACTTGTGTCTGTCCTTATTGCTTCATCCAACATATCATACTGAAACAGTTGTTTCACTGAGCAGCCGTTACGAACACAGGCTGTAAAACAATGATCACTAAAGTCATTATAGAAAACACAATACGGATACCTATCAGGATTATTTGTACGGATAACATCAAGGACAGTAGTCTTTTCTGGGTGATTGGAGTAGGGATGCACAATATATCAGTAAGCATAACAGAATCGGCCGATATTAGCTAAAAATGCCAACATCGACATCGGCATGTTAGTTTAACCGATGTCTAGTTTAACACCAATGTCAGAGCTGACGTGCGTATCTACAGTGAGGGGGGAAAGTATTTAATCCCCTACTGGTTTTGTACATTTGCCCACTGACAAAGAAATGATCCGTCTGTAATTTTAATGGTAGGTTTATTTGAACAGTGAGAGATAGAATAACAACAAAACAACATCCAGAAAAACGCATGTCAAAAATGTTAGAAATTTATTTGCATTTTAATGAGGGAAATAAGTATTTGACTCCCTCTCAATCAGAAAGATTTCTGGTTACCAGGTGTCTTTTATGCAGGTAACGAGCTGAGATTAGGAGCACTCTTAAAGGGAGTGCTACTAATCTCAGTTTGTTACATGTATAACAGACACCTGTCCACAGAAGCAATCAATCAATCAGATTCCAAACTCCCCACCATGGCCAAGACCAAAGAGCTCTCCAAGGATGTCAGGGACAAGATTGTAGACCTACACACGGCTGGAATGGGATACAAGACCATCGCCAAGCAGCTTGGTGAGAAGGTGATAACAGTTGGAAGAAACAAATGGAAGAAACACAAAAGAACTGTCAATCTCCCTCGACCTGGGGCTCCATGCAAGATCTCACCTCGTGGAGTTGCAATGATCATGAGAACGGTGAGGAATCAGCCCAGAACTACACGGGAGGATCTTGTCAATGATCTCAAGGCAGCTGGGACCATAGTCACCAAGGAAACAATTGGTAACACAATACGCCATGAAGGACTGAAATCCTGCAGCGCCCACAAGGTCCCCCTGCTCAAGAAAGCACATATACATGCCCGTCTAACGTTTGCCAATGAACATCTGAATGATTCAGAGGACAACTGGGTGAAAGTGTTGTAGTCAGATGAGACCAAAATGGAGCTCTTTGGAATCAACTCAACTCGCCGTGTTTGGAGGAGGATGCATGCTGCCTATGACCCCAAGGACACCATCCCCACCGTCAAACATGGAGGTGGAAACATTATGCTTTGGTGGTGTTTTTCTGCGAAGGGGACAGGACAACTTTACCGCATCAAAGGGACGATGGACGGGGCCATGTACCGTCAAATCTTGGGTGAGAACCTCCTTCCCTCAGCCAGTGCATTGAAAATGGGTCGTGGATGGGTATCCCAACATGACAATGAGCCAAAACTCACGGCCAAGGCCACAAAGGAGTGGCTCACATTAAGATCCTGGAGTGGCCGAGCCAGTCTCCAGAACTTAATCTCATAGAAAATCTGTGGAGGGAGCTGAAGGTTCGAGTTGCCAAACGTCAGCCTCAAACCCTTAATGACTTGGAGAAGATCTGCAAAGAGGAGTGGGACAAAATCCATGTGTGCAAACCTGGTGGCCAACTACAAGAAACGTCTGACCTCTGTGATTGCCAACAAGGGTTTTGCCACCAAGTACTATGTCATGTTTTGCAGAGGGGTCAAATACTTATTTCCCTCATTAAAATGCAAATCAATTTATAACATTTTTGACATTTGTTGTTCTGGATTTTGTTGTTGTTATTCTGTCTCTCACTGTTCAAATAAACCTACCATTAAAATTATAGCCTGATAATTTCTTTGTCAGTGGGCAAACGTACAAAATCAGCAGGGGATCAAATACTCTTTTCCCTCACTATAAAGTTGAAGTCGGAAGTTTACATTGGAGTCATTAAAACTTGTTTTTCAACCACTCCACAAATGTCTTATTAACATCGTTTTGGCATCTACTTTGTGCATGACACAACCGTACATAATCCATCTGTAAATAGCCCACCCAATCTACCTACCTCATCTCCATACTGTTTTTATTTACTTTTCTGCTCTTTTGCACACCGGTATCTCTACTTGCTCATCATCATCTGCTCATTTATCACTCCTGTGTTAATCTGCTAAATTGTAATTCTTCGCTACTATGGCCTATTTATTGCCTACCTCCTCATTCCTTTTGCACACACTGTATATAGACTTTCTTTTTTCTACTGTGTCATTGACTTGTTTATTGTGTTATTGGCTTGCATATTGTTTATTCCATGTGTAACTTTGTGTTGTTGTCTGTTTCACACTGCGTTGCTTTATCTTGGCCAGGTCACAGTTGTCAATGAGAACTTGTTCTCAACTAGCCTACCTGGTTAAATAAGTCATTTTTCCAACAATTGTTTACAGACAGATTATTTCACTTATAATTCACTGTATCACAATTCCAGTGGGCATACATTTACATACTCTAACTTGACTGTGCCTTTAAACAGCTTGGAAAATTCCAGAAAATGATGTCACGGCTTTAGAAGCTTCTGATAGGCTAATTGACATCATTTTAGTCAATTGGAGGGGCACATGTGGATGTATGTCAAGGCCTACCTTCAAACTCAGTGCCTCTTTGCTTGACAACATGGGAAAATCTAAATTACTCAGCAAAGACCTCCACAGGTCTGGTTCATTCTTGGGAGCAATTTCCAAACACCTGAAGGTACCATGTTCATCTGTACAAACAACAGTACGCAAGTATAAACACCATGAGACCACACGGCCTTCATACTGGCCAGGAAGGAGACGCGTTCTGTCGCCTAGAGATGAACGTACTTTGGTGCAAAAAGTGCAAATCAATCCCAGAACAAGGACCTTGTGAAGATGCTGGAGGAAACAGGTACAAAAGTATCTATATCCAGAGTAAAATGAGTCTAATATCGACATAACCTGTTAGGCCGCTCAGCAAGGAAGAAGCCACAGCTCCAAAACCACCATAAAAAAGCCAGACTACGGTTTGCAATTGCACATGGGGACAAAGATCGTACTTTTTGGAGAAATGTCCTCTGGTCTGATGTAACAAAAACAGAACTGTTTGACCATAATGACCATCGTTATGTTTGGATGAAAAAGGGGGAGGCTTGCAAGCCGAAGAACACCATCCCAACCGTGAAGCACATGGGAGGCAGCATCATGTTGTGGGGGTGCTTTGCTGCAGGAGGGACTGGTGCACTTCACAAAATAGATGGTATCATGAGGGAAGAAAATTATGTGGATATATTGAAGCAACATCTCAAGACATCAATCAGTCAGAAAGTTAAAGCTTAGTCGCAAATGGGTCTTCCAAATGGACAATGACCCCAATCATACTTCCAAAGTTGTGGCAAAATGGCTTAAGGACAACAAAGTCAAGGTATTGGAGTGGCCATCACAAAGCCCTGACCTCAATCCAAAATAATATTTGTGGGCAGAACTGAAAAAGCGTATTTGTGTGCGAGCAAGGACGCCTGCAAACCTGACTCAGTTACACCAGCTCTGTCAGGAGGAATGGGCCAAAATTCATCCAACTTATTGTAGGAAGCTTGTGGAAGGCTACCAGAAACGTTTTAACCAAGTTAAACCATTTAAAGGCAATGCTACCAAATACTAATTGAGTGTATGTAAACTTCTGACCGACTGGGAATGTGATGAAAGAATTTAAAGCTGAAATAAATCATTCTCTCTACTATTATTTCTGACATTTCACATTCTTAAAATAAAGTGGTGATCCTAACTGACTTTAGACATAGAATGTTTACTTGGATTAAATGTCAAGATTTGTGAAAAACTGAGTTTTAATGAATTTGTCTAAGGTGTATGTAAACTTCCGACTTCAACTGTACATAACGGCGTGTTAAATTTAGCGCTACACGTGTAACAAAGCATTCCTAAGCTAGCCCACAATGTCTGCTGTGTGGATCGAGCAGTCAACAAGTCGACCAGTCATTTTAAAGAGTAAGAACATTTCTGCGAGACAACTCAAAGGCGAAATCCATTAACGGCAAGATAATAGAATTCATTGCCCTTGACAATCAACCGTTCTCTGTCGTGGGTTATGTTGGTTTACACCGACTGGTCGAGTGCCAGTACACACTACCAAGTGAGCTATTTTTCGGATTTTGCTCTACCCGAGTTACACAGTAATAGCGTCACTGCTATTAGCTTCACAACTGACATTTGGACCAGCCCCATAAGCATGCTGAGTCTGACAGCACAGTGGGTTGTCAAGGATTTCGTACTGAGGAAAGTCATGCACATGAATGTGCTCGTTGTCATACCGCTGCTGCTATTTCAATGGCATTAGAGAATACATTTGAAACGTGGAAACATGGTCACACTATCTATCTCCAATCGAACAACAGACTCGAGAAAATGAGCTCATCAACTGCGCCTGCAGCGACGTGATGCCCTCTGTCATGTAATTGAAACGCCTGCTCAACAAAACTGAGGACACAGGCTGTGAACAAGCGATTTGGTGGCATTCTCTCTTTGCTGTGTCGCCACCATGCTCGATGCTATGTACAAGGATCGCTACTTCGATGCAGACAAGAAACAGGGTTTACGTGAAATATTATATACACAGCTGGACAAAATGGAAACGGACACAGTGACACTGTGCACCGAAGAAGAGAGGTCACGGACAGACAGAGCTGATACTTCACTGCTTGACATGTACGATGAAATCCTGGTTGAGAATGAAACAACTGAACAAATGAACAACAAAACAGCACAGCAAGTAAGTGAAAGAAATAGGTTTTTGTTTATGTTTTACTGATAATGGGGACATACGTAATAGCTGCATAATCTAGACCTCTACAAATCAGCCGTGCTAGACAATCTGGACCCTCTCTTTCTAAAATGATCTGCCAAAATTTTTGGGACCCCTATTACTATCCTTTTCAACTTCTCTTTCATACCGTCTGAGATTCCCAAAGATCGGAAAGCTGCCGCAATTATCCCCCTCTTCAAAAGGGGGAGATACTCTAGACCCAAACTGCTACAGACTTATATCTATCCTACCCTGCCTTTCTAAGGTCTTCGAAAGCCAAGTTAACAAACAGATTACTGACCATTTCGAATCCCACCATACCTTCTCCGGTATGCAATCTGGTTTCAGAGCTGGTCATGGGTGCACCTCAGCCCCGCTCAAGGTCCTAAACGATATCATAACCGCCATCGATAAGAGACATTACTGTGCAGGCGTATTCATCGGCCTGGCCAAGGCTTTCTGTATACTTCCGGCCCTTCTTTGGACACTGTGATAACTAACCTCCAGATGAGCTTCAATGCCATACAACTCTCCTTCTGTGGCCTCCAACTCTTAAATGCAAGCGAAACTAATACCATGATCTTCAAACGATCACTGCCTGCACCTGCCCGCACATCCAGCATCACTACTGACTTAGAATATGTGGACAACTACAAATACCTAGGTGTCTGGCTAGACTGTAAACTCTCCTTCCAGACTCACATTAAGCATCTCCAATCCAAAATTAAATCTAGAATCGGCGTCCTATTTCGCAACAAAGCATCCTTCACTCATGCTGCCAAACATACCCTCGTAAAACTGACCATACTACCGATCCTCGACTTTGGCGATTTCATCTACAAAATAGCCTCCACACTCTACTCAACAAATTGGATGCAGTCTATCACAGTGCCATCCGTTTTTGTCACCAAAGCCCCATACACTACCCACCATTGCGACCTGTACGCTCTCGTTGGCTGGCCCTCGCTTCGTACTCGTCGCCAAACCCACTGGCTCCAGGTCATCTACAAGTCTTTGCTAGGTAAAGCTCCGCCTTATCTCAGCTCACTGGACACCATAGAAGCACCCACCCGTAGCACCCACCCATATCTCACTGGTCAACCCCAAAGCCAATTCCTCCTTTGGCCACCTCTCCTTCCAGTTCTCTGCTGCCAATGGCTGGAACGAACCGCAAAAATCACTGAAGCTGGAGACTCATATCTCCCTCACTAGCTTTAAGCACCAGCTGTCAGAACAGCTCACAGATCACTGCACATAGCCCATCTGTTAATAGGCCATTAAACTACCTCATCCCCATACATTCATATTCTGCACATCTATCTATCACTCTTTTATTTATTTATTTTATTTCACCTTTATTTAACCAGGTAGGCTAGTTGAGAACAAGTTCTCATTTGCAACTGCGACCTAATTGGTATATTAGGTATACTTTAATTGGTATATTGTAATTACTTTGCCATCATGGCAATTTATAGCCTTACCTCTCTTATCTTACCACATTTGCACACACTGTATATCGACTTTTTCTACTGTAATATTGATTGCATGTTTGTTTATTCCATGTGTAACTCTGTGTTGTTGTATGTGTCGAACTTCTTTTCTTTATCTTGGCTAGGTCGCAGTTGTAAAAAATAACTTGTTCTCAACTAGCCTACCTGGTTAACTTCTTATGGTTATAGGGGACGCTTGCATCCCACTTGGCCAAAAGCCAGGGAAAATTCAAATAAAATGATATAAAAATCTAACTTTCATTAAATCACACATGTAAGATACTAAATTAAAGCTACACTCGTTGTGAATCCAGCCAACATGTCAGATTTTAAAAAGGCTTTTCGGCGAAAGCATAAGAAGCTGTTTTCTGATGATAGCACAACACTAAACAAAGAGCGTAGCATATTTCAACCCTGCAGGCACTACACAAAGCGCAGAAATAAAATATAAAACATGCCTTACCGTTGACGAGCTTCTTTTGTTGGCACTCCAATATGTCCCATAAACATCACAATTGGACCTTTTTGTTCGATTAATTCCATCCAAAATGTCAATTTATTTGGAGCGTTTGATCCAGAAAAGAACAGCTTCCAAATTGCACAACGTCACTACAAAATATTTCAAAAGTTGCCTGTAAACTTTGCCAAAACATTTCAAACTACTTTTGTAATACAACTTTAGGTATTTTTAAACGTTAATAATCAATCAAATTGAAGACGGGTCTATTTGTGTTCAATACAGGAAGACAAAAACCAAGCTACTTTTGAAGTCTTGCGCAACTCTCAACAGTGTTACGCAGTTCCTAGATGGCTGTACTTCTTCATTGTACAAATGAATAACCTCAACCAAATTCCAAAGACTGGTGACATCCAGTGTAAGCGGTAGGAACTGAAAACAAGTTCTTAAGAAATATCGTTTCCCAATGAGACCTAAAAAAAAAAAAAAAAATCTGAATGGTTAGTCCTCAAGGTTTTTGCCTGCTTCATAAGTTCTGTTATACTCACAGACATGATTCAAACAGTTTTAGAAACCTCAGAGTGTTTTCTATCCAAATCTACTAATAATATGCATATCTTATATTCTTGGCATGAGTAGCAGGAAGTTGAAATTGGGCACGCTATTTATCCAAAAGTGAAAATGCTGCCCCCTATACCTTAAGAAGTTAAATAAAGGTGAAATAAAAAAAATAAAAAGAGGGGACCAGCTCCATATTAATGCCCATGATTTTGGAATACGATTTTCGACGAGCAGGTGTGTAAACATTATTTTGGTCATGTGCACCCCCCTATCGTGTTGCCCAAAGTGGTAACACACATTTTTTTATTCATATATCAATTTCCCCTATATCATGCCTTAATTGGGCAAAAGTACATATAATAAGAATAAAGTGAGAGAGAGCCAGCAACGGAAATAAAAGTGCAGTGTGTTTACAATTTCAGCGTCTTAGGCTGTAAAACATTTGATCTCTCCCAGTCTTTTTTTCACGTTGGACATTTAAATTCTTCCCGTTTACTCAGGCCTTTATAGCCTGTCGGCTGGGGAGCATTCAAAAAGAATTGTCCAGATCATAGCAAGCTTCCCTTGTCAGTTCATTTCTTAAACAAAACAGATCATGGCTATAGCCTGCCAATTAATGAGTTGTCATTTAGGCTGCATGGCCAATAGTCATAAAAGTGTTATTCATTTGGACAGATCACCTAAGTGGTGCTGTAATTGTCTTTTCAATAGGCGTGTGATTTTAACATTTTAGTCATTTAGCAGACGCTCTTATCCAAAGAAGCTTACAGGAGTGATTAGGGTTAGGTGCCTTGCTCAAGGGCACAGACAGATTTTTCACCTAGTCGGTTCGGGGAAACTGTCGGTTAATGGCTCAATGCTCTTAATCGCAGGGCTAACTGCCGCCCCAGGAGAAGCCATTAATAGCACATACCTTCCGCTTTTGTTTATTTTGATGTGGTGGGGTGTACTGTAATAGTCCATCGTTCACCTAAATTCAGTAGCCTAAACGGTTTAATAGGCCCATGCCCCATCTGTCGTACATCGTCGGTTGGAAGGCTGTCCTGTAGTCTATACAGTTCATCCAATGCCATTTCCACTGTTTTCCTTGTCCAGGTTATCCAGGAATCGGGTAGCTTATTTTGCTGATTTCAGTGTTATGTCTCTTTCCTTCCATTTGACCCGTAGTTGTGCGGGGTTCTCTCTGTTTCATGTGGAGATTTCTGCTCATGTCAGTGTTGATGTAGCTAGATCCGATGACCCTCATACATCAAAGGTCCGACTCCTTTTTTTGGGGCATTGATGGCCAGTCTTATATCTTTGTCCCTATAGCTAAGGAACTTTGCGATGATGCCCCTTGGTTTGCTACTCGTGGCCCCTCACGAGCCGCCTGTTTGATGTGCTCGTTCGATTGTGGGAGCCCTTGTGAAGTTCTCCTGGCCCAGTAGTTATAGTATTACCTTTTCCAGTAATTCTTCCATTCCAGTTGTTCCATAGCATTCGGGGAAGCCTACGAAATGAAGATTTAAACAACGACTGAAGTCCTCCGTCCCGTTTAATCTTTAGTAAGCCTGTAATTATGTATCTTTGTTCAGCCATGGTTTTCTGCCGATTTTCTTGCGCGTTTTTCTCCAGGGTTAAGACAATTTCGGCCTCCTCCAAGTGTTTGCCTAGTTCAGTCATATCAGGGATTCCCACCTTGATTTCTTTATTTTCTTTACATCATCGGATATCCGCTTAGACAGTTTCTCATTGCCAGTGCAAATTTCTGTTATGTAGTGTCTCTAAACTCACTTCAGTCGAATCGCCAGCTACAGTACTTGCTCCATGGTCGCATTGTTTGTCTCTATTTCTCGATTTAGTATTTGCCCTAATGTGCAGTTGCCAACAAAATTTCTTAACTTTACTTAACTTTGCTTTCCTATTTAAGGGCATATTTTAGTAAAGAAAGGAAAAGCCAAACGGATCACCTTCACCTGACTACCTCATGGTCGCCCTAATGAGGAGCTGTTAGTGCTAAAGCCTCTGCAGATTGTTACAGAAAATGAATCTCTTAGCTTCTTCGCTTCAAGTGTCACACATGCTTCCTGTGATTAGGAACATGTTTGGATACTACATCCTTTTGCTATTTCACAGTTAATGGCAAATACATTCCTTCTATAACACGTTCAGAGCGAGCGATTTTTCTAGATGTCAATGAGGACACTTACTTACTTAGGCCTAATAGAATGTTACCATATAAAGAACCAGCCTAGCATCTGGAGCTAGCGCCCCCTCTGAAAACCAGGCTGTGTCTTTCTCTCTGTGTCACTGCCTCAGTCCTCCAGGCTTTGAGAGTGGCATTTCTTCTCTCTGTCTTCTGTGTGAGTGCATGTCAACAAGGCCTTGTCTGTTCCCTCGGCCCAGCCACTTTATCTAGCTCATTCACAATGCAAGGGTTTAGTCCTCACATCACTGCACTGGTCTGTTCTGTTCTATTGGCAGTTGGAAATAGGGCCCTGGCTAGCTAGTAGGCCTGCTTGACATCAGGTTGTTTGGTGTGACATCATACTGACACAATGACCGTCTGGGTCAGTCGAATGACTTAGTCTGAATATCATTTCTTTTGCAGTGTGCGGGCAGAACCCCTCTCTTGAAATAAAGAATTTCCAACCATTACATAACCACCACTGCTCTTTTTGCACTTTAGAAAAGTTATATTCAAAGAGTAGCCTACCTCAGACCTGAAGGTCTGTGTGTGTTGTGGTTCAGGAAACGGGTATGTTGCCTATTCCCTCCTAGGCTTAGTATTGAAGTCAATGTACCCAGAGGAGGATGGAAGCTAGCTGTCCTCCGGCTACACTATGGTGCTACCTTAGAGTGTTGCTAATGTAAGACCGTCTTAGTGAAACACAGCCTTTTGTTAATTACCCTGTCATCTCAGGTTTTGAAATTATGCTTTACAGCCAAAGCAAGACAAGCGTTTGTGTTAGTTTATCGATAGCCTAGCATAGCATTATGTCCAGCTAGCAGCAGGAAGCTTGGTCACGAAAATCAGAAATGCAATCAAATTAAATCGTTTACCTTTGATGAGCTTCGGATGTTTTCACTCACGAGACTCCCAGTTAGACAGCAAATGTTCCTTTTGTTCCATAAAGATTATTTTTATAGCCGAAATACATCCGTTTCTTGTCCATGTTTTGTTGAGAAATCCACCGGAAATTAACAACATCGAAAAAAACTCAAAATTAGATCCATAATATCGACAGAAACATGGCAAACGTTTTTTATAATCAATACTCAAGGTGTTTTTCAAATATCTATTCGATAATATATCAACCGGGACAATTGGCTTTTCAGTAGGAGAGAGAGGAAAAATGACTCCCTCTGTCTTTTACGCAAGAATCACTCTGAGAGCACTCAGCTGGCCACTTGCGCAATGTAGTCGTTTACGCTCATTCTTCAACATAAACGTGAAACTTTGTCACAATGCTGTAGACACCTTAGGGAATATGTAGAAAATGAATCTGGTTGATATCCCTTTCAGTGGCCAATAGGGGTACATAGGAAGACAACGGTTTCAAAACATGAGTCACTTCCTGATTGGATTTTTCTCAGGCTTTCGCCTGCAATATCAGGTATGTTATACTCACAGACAATATTTTTTACAGTTTTGGAACCTTTAGAGTGTTTTCTATCCTAAGCTGCCAATTATATGCATATTCTAGCATCTGGTCCCGAGAAAATAGGCGGTTTACTTTGGGAACATTATTTTTCCAAAAATGAAATTAGTGCCCCCTAGTTTCAAGAGGTTAAAATGAATCACTTACCTTTGATGATCTTCATCTGGTGGCACTCCCAGATCTCCATGTTAGACAATAAATGTTTGTTTTGTTCAATAATGTCCCACTTTATGACCAAATACCTCCTTTATGTTTGCGTGTTTTGTCCAGTAATCCAAATGCTTAAGGCGGGTGCACTAATAAGTCCAGACAAAGTTTTTAAAAAGTACAATAAAAGTTAGTAGAAACATGCCTGTTACTCAGGTCCAGAAGCTAGGTTATGCATTTAATTGGTAGATTTGGATGGAAAACACTCTAAAGTTTCTGCAACTGTTAAAATAATGCCTGTGAGTATAACAGAACTTATATGGCAGGCAAAATCCCGAGAACAAAACTTCCCAAAAAATATATAATTCAGCCTACCACTGTTTCCAATGGCTGTCATGTTTAATATGAGGCGAAAATCTCCAAGATTGCAGTTCCTAACGCTTCCACTAGATGTCAACAGTCTTTAGAAAGCGTTTCAGGCTTGTTTTTAGAAAAATTATCTAGAATTTGTAGTTTTTCTAAGTGGCTGTAGTGTTTTCATGCGTGTGGATGAGAGCGCCTTCTTTGTTGTTTGATAACAGACTGCAAGCAAACTGGTCACACCATAGTTCCCAGAGCGGTGCGGCAATTTTTTACCCCCTGGGGTCTGGAATTTTTCCTTATAATTTTTTTTTTTTTAAATATGCCATTTAGCAGACGCTTTTATCCAAAGCGACTTACAGTCATGTGTGCATACATTCTACGTATGGGTGGTCCCGGGAATCGAACCCACTACCCTGGCGTTACAAGCGCCATGCTCTACCAACTTATGTTAACCTAACTAGGAAAACTCTGGACCTTTTTTATAAGGTATGAAAACTGCCCTTTCCCGCTGCTAGCTAGCTAGCTACTGAAATTAGCAAGGCAAATGTCAAATAATTGCACTAACTGGACACAAAAATAAAGTTCTAAAACCAAGATAACAATTTATAATATAACTCCCCCGTCTCCTGTAATTTTAATTGAATAATATCCCCAAAATGCTAAACTATCACTCTTCACTCTTAATCTCTATCCAACAATGACACCATTCTATGATTGGATGGATAACATGTGAGTTTATACTGCAAAAGCTTTGATTGATTGGAGGACGTCCTCCGGAAGTGGTCATAATTATCATGTATGTCTGTGGAAAGGGGAGGCCTGCGAGCCTCAAGTTTTGTATTGAAGTCGTTGTAGCCAGAGGGCGGAAGCTAGATGTCCTCTGGCTACACCATGAGGCTATCCCAGACAGTGCTGTTGAAGTTACTGTAGACCTTCATTGTAAAACCGTGTATTTTAATCAATTATTTGGTGACATACGAATATATTTAGTCTAGTTTTTATCTAAAAAGGATAACATATTTGAATCTTTTACAATTATTTTTTTTTTTAAATTAACTGAGGAGGATGGTCCTCCCCTTCCTCTTTTGAGGAGCCTCCACTGTCCCACACACACCTATCACACAAGCACCACAATTCCGCCTCCTCGCTGTTACTCACAAAAAGTTTTCATGCTTTTCTGTTAGGTCAATTGTTCTAAACAAGAACCATGCTGCTTTCCACTTTGTTTCATAATATAAGTAATTCCATTTCAAACCCCTTGACTTTTTATGTTACAGCCTTATTCTGAAGTGGTTTAATAAAAAATAAATCTACACACAATACCCCATAAGGACAAAGCAAAAACAGGTTATTTATTTTTGGGGATGTTAAAAAAATAAAACAAAATTGTAATTTATTTACACAAGTATTCAGACCCTTTGCTATGTGGTGCATCCTGTTTCCATTGGTCATCCTTGAGATGTTTCTACAACTTGATTGGAGTCCACCTGTGGTAAATTACATTGATCGGACATGATTTGGAAAGGCACACACCTGTCTATATAAGGTCCCAGAGTTGACAGTGCATGTCAGAGCAAAAACCAAGCCATGAGGTTGAAGGACTTGTCCGTAGAGCTCTGAGACAGGATTGTGTCGAGGCACAGATCTGGGGAAGGATACCAAAACAATTCTGCAACATTTAAGGTCCCAAAGAACACAATGGCTTCCATCATTCTTAAATGGAAGAAGTTTAGAACCACCAAGACTCTTCCTAGAGCTGGCCGGCTGGCGAAACTGAGCACTCGAAGGAGAAGGACCGTGGTCAGGGAGGTGACCAATAAGATCGGAGAAACTTCTAATGGGACAACCATCTCTGCAGCACTCCACCAATCAGGCATTTATGGTAGAGTGGCCAGATGGAAGCCACTCCTCAATAAAAGGCACAATACAGCCCGCTTGGAGTTTTCCAAAAGGCACCTAAAGGACTGACCTTGAGAAACAAGAATTTTGATCTGATGAAACCAAGATTGAACTCTTTAGCCTGAATGCCAAGCGTCACGTCTGGAGGAAACCTGACGCCATCCCAACAGTGAAGCATGGTGGTGGCAGCATCATGCTGTGGGCATGTTTTTCAGCAGCAGGGACTGGGAGACTAGTCAGGATCGAGGGAAAGATGAACGGAGCACTGAGCAATCCTTGATGAAAACCTGCTCCAGAGCGCTCAGGACCTCATACTGGGGAGAATGTTCACCTTCCAACAGGACAATGACCCTAAGCGCACAGCCAAGAAAATGCAGGAGTGGCTTCGGGACAAGTCTCTGAATGTCCTTAAGTGGTCCAGCCATTGCCCGGACTTAAACTGATCAAACATCTCTGGAAAGACCTGACAATAGCTGTGCAGCAACGCTCCCCATCCAACCTGGCAGAGCTTGAGAGGATCTGCAGAGAAGAATGGGGAAAATTCCCCAAATACAGGTGTGCCAAGCTTGTAGCGTCATACACAAGAAGACTCAAGGCTGTAATTGCTGCCAAAGGTGCTTCAACAAAGTACTGAGTAAAGGGTCTTAATACTTAGGTAAATTTGATATTTCCGTTTAAAAAAAAAAGGAGACACATTTAGTCCATTTTAGAATAAGACTGTAATGTCACAAAATGTGGAAAAATGAAGGGGTCTGATTACTTTCTGAATACACTGTATATCATCACAAAGTAGTCGCAATTCAACGGCTCAAACACATATGTGGCAGGGTCTACAGTCAACCACGGATTACAAAAAGAAATCCAGCCCCTCACGAACATCGACGTCTTGCTCCCAGACAAATTAAACAACTTCTTTGCTTGCTTTGCGGACAATACAGTGACACCGACACGGCATCCCTAGCCACGTCCTCAGAGCATTTCCAGACCAGCTGGCTGGTGAGGTTAGGAAACAACACCTCCGCCCCGCTGATCCTCAACACTGGGGCCCCACAAGGGTGCGTTCTAAGCCCTCTCTTGTACTTCCTGTTCACCCATGACTGCATGGCCATGCACACCTCCAACTCCGTCATCAAGTTTGCAGACGACACTACAGTGGTAGGCTTGTTTACCAACAATGACGAGACGGCCTACAGGGAGGAGGTGAGGGCCCTCAGAGTATGGTGTCAGGAAAATAACCCCTTACTCAAGGTCAACAAAACAACGGAGACCGCAAAGGGAGCATCCAAGGGCTCTACACTAACTTTTTTCCCAAGGAGTACATGTGCTCCTAAATGAAAAAATGTAGGAGCACACAAAGAAATGTAGGAGCACAGTGAAACTTGTTCAAGTAACACAGAGTTTATTAACAAACATTTTATTACATACATATTTATACTTCATGTGTTATTGTGTGTGCGTGTACTCAGGGACATGTGCAGCAGCACATACCACTAAAATCACACATTGACCCATGCCTACTGGACCCAAAGGATATCAGTTATTCAGCTGCTTTTGTATGTTTGCCGTCTGGCACGCTTAGAGGTCAGCCAGCGGTCCACGGCAGGAGTGGGATCGAACTCCTCGACAGAAGGCCCCTCCAGGCTGATCCTCATCAGGTCTTCGGTGGTGGAGACCACAAGGCAGCTTCTTGTCGAATTCTTAATCCGGTTCTGCGCAGAGAAGCCTCGCTCACACTGAGCGGCTGAAATGGGAAGCACCAGCATAAGCTGCACCAGCTCCAGTATGTTCTAGGAAAAATAAACTCTTACCATGTAACTTATCAAAAACAACCATAGGTTATATATGGTATCCCTCTATCAGGACTGTTAGCCTACCTTGTAATCGTCCCTGTAGGGGTCCTTTGTCAACATGGTCTTCCACAGGCCACTGTAGAACTTGTCCTTGAAACTGTGGCTGACCAGGATTTTCAGCCCCTGCCACTCATCTTGGATTTCAGCCATGTTGCACCCAGATCTGCAGGATTGAACAGAGCAAGTGAGTTTGCAAACATAACATGTGTCTCATATGGCCATGTAGTGTCAAATAAATTCTTACCTCTCTAGAGGCTCCTTGAATACCTCATCAGGTCTGCCACACCATCATCGCCAAAGGTGAGAAGGCTGGCCTGGTCTTCTGGCCATGTGTCAGGGTTTAGCACTCTGAAAGATTCCACTGAGGTCTGGACACCCTTATCCTTCAGCATAATGCAATATTGGGGGCAAACTACCTGCCTTCCAGGATACCTACAGTACTGATGTCACAGGAAGGCCAAAAAGATCATCAAGGACAACAACCACCCGAGCCACTGCCTGTTCACACCGCTTCCATCCAGAAGGCGAGATCAGTACGGGTGCATCAAAGCAGGGACCGAGAGACTGAAAAAACATCTTCTATCTAAAGGCCATCAGACTGTTAAACACCCATCACTGACATAGAGTGGCTGCTGGCAACACACAGACTCAAATCTCTGGCCACTTTAATAAATGGATTTAATAAATGTATCACTGGTCACTTTAAATACTGCCACTTTAATAATGTCTACATATCCTACATTACTCATCTCATATTTGTATATACTGTATTCTATACCACCTACTGCATCTTGCTTATGCCGCACGGCCATCGCTCATCCATATATCTATACTTACCTATCCCTCATCCCTTTACTGTGTATAAGGTAGTCATTTTGAATTTGTTAGATAACTCGTTAGATATTACTGCACAGTCGGAACTAGAAGCACAAGCATTTCGCTACATTTGCATTAACATCTGCTAACTATTTGTATGTGGCCAATAAGATTTGATTTGATCAAATTGCAATATTTTGCGCAGCCCTATACTGGTACTGTAACTTTTGTCCACTGAGCATTTATAAATTAAACAAAGATTGATGCCAGGCTAAAACTAAAGTAACTGCTCAGCTCTCTCTGTGAGGTGGCAGCTAGCATTAAAACAACTATCCAGTGTCCCAGGATAGTTACAGGGCCGTTCAACTAAAGGTTAGGGGAACAGGTGAGAGTCCTTTTTAGATGTAGGACACACAAACCAACTGAGTGGATTTGAACTAAAGGGCAGGAGAGAGTCCTGTTCAGTAACTTACTTCCAATTGACCGATGAAACCAATGTGCTTCGGTCCAACTCGGACCACACTATAGTACATCAGCTTTCTGGAATGGCTGTGCTGCTCACGGTCTCGAGCTGAGCTGTTTACTGTTGAAGCATCCTTGAGCTTTCACCTCACATTCCTAATAACTACTAGGGTCAGGAGTTTTTTGTTTGTAACTTTATGACATGACCTGGAAGAGTCCTGGGGCCCATTCTCTCTCAGCCTCTCTCCACTTTTAGCCTGGCATCAACCTTTGTGTTTAATTGACGAGTGGTGGTGATGGACGCTCTACTTCCACAGTCCCACTGGACCAATGAGAAGACATTAATGTGCTTCTGGCTCTGCCCCATGCAGACTCCATGACGTCAGCTTCCTGGAAAGAATGGCCACTGACTGTGATGAACTGGTGGAGCAGTGAAGAGTAGAGTCTCATCACCTCACCACTAATGCCCCATTCCTAATAACCAGGTTCAGGATTTTTCTGTGTGGACTTTGTGACCTGGCCTGAAACAACCCTACTAGTTGTAGCCCCATAGGCTATTGACGTGGTCTGGAAATACTCATGAACATACTACAAATTGTAGAACATAATTTTGTTAAGTTTATTATGCAACTTCATTATAATTTCCCTTTGTATCAAAGTTCCCAAAATTCCTTAATTTTCGATACACCAGTGTAGCTGATGAAGTTGTGGTCGTAGTATCAAGTTGAAGTCGTGTTTCTTGTTAACCGGAGTTGTAGTGGGCATGTTAACATTTTGTTGAATATGATCCTGTGTGTGTGTGTGTGTGTGTGTGTGTGTGTGTGTGTGTGTGTGTGTGTGTGTGTGTGTGTGTGTGTGTGTGTGTGTGTGTGTGTGTGTGTGTGTGTGTGTGTGTGTGTGTGTGTGTGTGTGTGTGTGTGTGTGTGTGTGTGTGTGTGTGTGTGTGTGTGAGATGGGATCAGTCAGCCAACAAGCCCCATCTGAATCAGACATTAACAGCCTCGCTTGCAGAGCGAGCTCGAAGCTCAGGGCTCAGTTGTCTATCGGGTCGGGGAGAGACTAATAGACAATAACTGACACCGAGGCATTCCCTCCCTGTCCGTCGGTTTGAACATCTGCAATAAGAAACTACTCCTCTCTGTAATTGACAAATAGATTTTCCTCTGTCTTCTATGAATGGTTTTGATCATTCCTTGTGTGAGGTCATACTGGGAGAAATGAGTCATAGTAGCCATGTGTGAGAGAGAAGAGGCATTCAGCTGTTTTACACATTACTTTGTGTGTGTGTGTGTTGCCCTGGCTCTCCTCCAGTGACCTGCTTGTTGAGACAATTGTTTATATCATTGTTGACTAACAAGATGTGACAATACATGATTAAAGAAAACAAGGAAGATCAAAGGTTCTGGGTTTATCGGACCCAGATGCTCAATGAAGACACTCCATTATTAACTAATATAAAAGTGATTACTTAGTATATAGGAGTGTCCAGGAAATTGGCCCTACAGCATGTGGTAATGTGCTCTCCCTGTGATTCTGTTCTAGGTGGGGAAAGACACTGTCCAGACTACGGAGGACCAGATAATGAAGAGAGATATGCCTCCAGCTTTCATCAAGTAAGTACACAAAGAACAACTCTCCTTGATTCTCAGCCCTGAAACTTTTTCACCTTATTTATTATTTACAAATCTATCCAATTTAGTCATTAGTTAACGATGATGAGTATGAACTTCTGTACTCTCTCTTTATCCTGTTCTCTCCCTCTCTGCTGCAGACAGTAATGACTGCTTGCAACCAGGCCAGCACGCAAAGGTCAGATGGCATGTTAAGTGCCTCAGAGTCACAGCCCTGCCCTCCCTGGTCTATTATAAATACTGTCTTAGATTGTGTCCCAAATGGCACCCTACTCCCTATATAGTGCACTTTTGACCAGGGCCCTTAGGGTTAGGGGGCTGGTAGTGGCGCCTCAGTCAGTCAGTCCTATGCTTCCATGGTGTATTACAAACACTGTGCTGGGGTGCTGCCTGCTACTGCTAGTGAGTTGCTGGCTGCCTCATAGGCTACTATTTTCCCATGGAGGGACTCTAGTGAAGCAGGAAGGAACACTGTTAGGTTTCTATATGGTCTTTCTTCCTGGACAGCTGCTCTGGCACAACCTCGACCAAAGCTACGCCCCTAGTGAAGACATGCTGTTAAAATGTATTTTCAGACAGTTGTTTTCTTTGGACGTATTGATTCAATCTACGCTCAGTGGCCAGTTTATTAGGTCCACCACCCCATTCACGAAAATGGTTCACTCCTATAGACAGTGAGTCACATGTCCGTGGCTTGCTATATAAAGCAGGCAGACGGGCATCAATGCGTTTGATTGAATGGTAGAATGGGCAAAACGAGTGACCTAAGCAACATTGAGGGTGGTATGATCGTCGGTGCCAGGCGCACCAGTTCCAGTATCTCACAAATGGCCTGCCTCCTGGGCTTTACATGCACAACAGTGTCTAGAGTTTACTGAGAATGGTGCAACAAACAAAAAACATCCAGTCAGTGGCAGTCCTATGTGTGAAAACAGCTCGTTGATGAGAGGTTGAAGGAGAATGGCAACAGGCGGGCCACAAACTGACAAATATCGGCACAGTACAACAGTGGAGTGCAGAATGTTGGCTGGGTGTTTTGGGTGGTTCGATCTGGTACCTAATAAACTGGCCACTGAGTCTATATTACCTTTTTATCATTTTAAACAGTAATCTAACGATAAGTCACTCCCTGAATAAATTAATCAAGAAGGATATTAATCTTTCCTTCTCCAGTATCTCCCTCCTGAGATCTCTTCCTACTCCACTCGATCTAGCAATAATCTATAGCCCAGCTGCTTTGCTGTGACTCGGCGATCCCTTCTTAGCCTTTACACCCTCGCCCCCGTCACCTCCGTCTATAACTCAGTAATACAATATGGGCTGACTGGGTCACGATGGGGTCACGGGACGCCCAACAAGTTCACGTATGAAAAGCAATTGGCAGGCGTAGGTCATAGAGGTCACGGAGGTGCCCTGAACCCATTTGGCACCTTGAAGTCTCATCGTCACCATGTCTTCATCCATCAGATACAAATGCTGGAATGTGTCTCCTTAACTATATATATCTCCTTCACTATAATTAGCGTGTGCATTGATCCTGGTCTGGTCCAGTAATGTAGCATAGCATGGGGTTGGCTGCTGAAGGACAGTGCTGGCTGCACTAACGTAACATACATAATATTATACTGAAAAAATATAAACACAACATGTAAAGTGTTGGTCCCATCATTCATGAGCTGAAATAAAAGATCACAGAAATGTTCCATACACACAAAAAGCTTATTTCTCTCAAATTTTGTGCACAAATTTCGAGCATTTTTTCCTTTGCCAAGATAATCCATCCACCTGACAGGTGTGGAATATCAAGGAGCTGATTAAACCGCATGATCATTACACAGATTCCCCTTGTGCTGCGGACAATAAAAGGCCGCTCTTAAATGTGCTTTTGTCACACAACACAATGTCATGTTTTAAGGGAGCGTGCAATTGGCATGCTGACTGCAGGAATGTCCACGAGAGCTGTTGCCAGATAATTTAATGTTAATTTCTCTACCATAAGCCGGCAGTACGTCCAACCGACCTCACAAATGCAGATCATGTTTAACCATGCAAGCCCAGGACCTCCACATCCGGCTTCTTCACCTTTAGGATTGTCTGAGACCAGCCACCCTGACAGCTGATGAAACTGAGGAGTATTTCTGTCTGTAATAAAGCCCTTTTGTGGTGAAAAACTCATTGCAATTGGCTGGGTCTGGCTCCTAGTGGGTGGGCTTGTCTCCCAAGTGGGTGGGCCTATGCCCAGTCCTGTGAAATCCATAGATTAGGACCTAATCAATTGACTGGTTTCCTTATATGAACTGTAACTCAGTAAAACTGTTGAAATTGATGCATGTTGCGTTGAAATTTCTGTTCAGTGTCGATGCATTAATAATACATAATATATGATTTGATCGAAAGTGACTTACAGTTAAGTGCATACATTTTATATGTGACCCCAGTGGGAATCGAACACATGGCCATGGCGTTGCCTACAAACTACACACAGACACCGCCAGCATGCAAGTGTCACTTCCCAGCACTCTTCCTGTTTTAATATTCACATACATTACCAGTTACCACAGGCTTTAAGAGACCAGCGGCAATTCTGCCTCAGCTATAATGGAAACTCAAACTGAACTTCTCTAGTCTGGCCCTTCCTGCAAACACAGTGCCTTGCCTTCCAGCACTGTGGGGGGGACGAATAATGCTAGTTCCCAGTTCCCTATTAAACAGAGGAGAAGAGTGTTTGGCCCGCAGCCTTTAGTAGGAAGTCGGGATTCTGTGGAAATTGGAACATGTCTGTCTTTGGCTTGTTGCCTGTTTCTGTGCATCGTACTGTGGGGTTGGAGGTTCGATTATATACGGCACATATGAGGCTTGGGCTATGATATCGAGCCTGCCTGTGTTTCGCTAACTAAAAGGTTTCTTAAATATACTGCATCTCCTCTGCAGCAGCAGTACACACCCGGGGCCATTTTCATGAAACCTGCTCAGGGATGCTATAGTGTGAGATATATTGTGAGACTAATAGAAGCTCTTCATATTGACAATGGGCTTCATCTGCTTGCCTTGCAGTATATGACTGGAGGCGGTATACTGATTTAGAACGTGAGAAAGTAGTTGTGTTTAAAACATGAAAGAGCGTTTCGTTTTCCTTTGTCGTCAAGTCAGCAGTTCCACCTAGACACACTGCTGCTATGTATAGACACTTTTATCCATGATCACTTTTAACAGGAGATTGGCCCTACTGCCCTGGTGCCCTACTGGCTTTTGGAGACCCTAAATGATCTATGTTACATTATTGTTTAGTGGTATTGTTTTCCACTGTTCCTCTTTCCCTCTCTCAGGGTGGAGACTGCATGCACCAAGCTGGTGCAGGCAGCATCTATGTTGAAAGCAGACCCTTACTCCGTCCCCGCTCGAGATTACCTCATCGACGGCTCACGGGGCATCCTCTCTGGCACATCGGACCTGCTGCTGACCTTCGACGAGGCTGAGGTACCGTCAAGTACAGCACCATAGGTTCTGGGAGCAGTTTAATCTCACCCTCAAACTGAACTTCTTCTAAACCCCATTAATTACACACAGGCATAACCTGCCGCCCATCCTTGGCCATGCTCAAAATTTATTTGGGGACGAATGTGTGTTATTACAACACAGCACAGCTCAGCTCAGAAGGCTAGAGCTAGTGTCTTAAACAAGGTAGCCGTACCATCCATCCAACCTCATCCATCCTCTCCCCGGGGGTTAAAATCACCAGCCATCAGCTCTCATCAGGCGGTAGCAGCAGCCAGGGCACCTCGGGCAGTCAGCACGGACAAGCTGTTTTATCTGTTCATGCGGCTGGACTCAGGGACACAATACAGTGTAGAGACACAATACAGTGTAGAGACACAATACAGTGTAGAGACATAGAATAGGGTGCATTTTGGGACTGAGCCAGGTAAGTTGTTCATAAAGCAGCACTGGGACTAGATGAGGAGAGCTGTACAGTAAACACACACACACACACACACACACACACACACACACACACACACACACACACACACACACACACACACACACACACACACACACACACACACACACACACACACACACACACACACACACACACACACACACACAGACAGCTGGTCTGGAGCTGAATGAGCAGGACAAAGAGACAGGAATGTCAGTAGCACAGCATTAATATCCAGTCTAAATAGCTAGACAAAATACTGTACTAACAAATAATTAGGGTTTACTTTATTGTCCTGAGGGGAAATTTGTCTTGGACATTTAAGTCCAAGATAGCGTTTATGTAATATGACGTTAGCATAATCAATTTGAAAGAATCACCTTCAGCTGTGATTCACACATCACAATAAGAAGTCTTTAGTCAATGAAGATGGAGTTTAGAGTCCAAGAATGAAAGGTCTTGCTTGAAACACTAGTCTAAAAAGTGGAATCTGACTTCAAATCAGATTTCCAAATCTAATTTCCACACCAAACTGGGTTACCAAGACAATGTAGATTATTGATCCTGTTTCGTGTTGTTCTGATCAATTGCAGGTTCGTAAAATCATTCGCGTCTGCAAAGGTATCCTGGAGTACCTAACCGTTGCAGAGGTGGTGGAATCTATGGAGGACCTGATCACATACACAAAGAACCTGGGTCCAGGTCAGTCCCTTCATAGTTACATTTGCATAGGTGTTACAACCACATGTCAAAACCACATACTTTAGTTACCAATACCTGGCTACTGAGATGATATAATGCATAATAACAATAATATATGCTTTATCCATAAATGTTTGACATTACTTTTTAAATTGTATTTTGCATTTTAAAATGTATACAGACAAACAGGTAGAGGGAAAACACAAGCTGATCCTGCATCAATCCCACCTCAACACCCTATGCTCCTGACATGATGACCTGATGTTGACTTGAAGTTCTCTGCATGGATGGCATGTTGACAGGAAGTGGAAATTACACGAGAGAAACACGTTATATAACCAATCCTTTGTTGTTGTTCCTGTCCAGGGATGACAAAGATGGCAAAGATGATTGACGAGCGACAGCAGGAGCTGACCCACCAGGAACACCGTGTGATGCTGGTCAACTCCATGAACACAGTCAAAGAGCTGCTGCCTGTACTCATCTCAGGTGAGCCTCTATTCTACTCTTCCACTGAACACATTCAAAGAGCTGCTGCCTGTACTCATCTCAGGTGAGCCTCTATTCTACTCTTCCACTGAACACAGTCAAAGAGCTGCTGCCTGTACTCATCTCAGGTGAGCCTCTATTCTACTCTTCCACTGAACACAGTCAAAGAGCTGCTGCCTGTACTCATCTCAGGTGAGCCTCTATTCTACTCTTCCACTGAACACAGTCAAAGAGCTGCTGTCTGTACTCATCTCAGGTGAGCCTCTATTCTACTCTTCCACTGAACACATTCAAAGAGCTGCTGCCTGTACTCATCTCAGGTGAGCCTCTATTCTACTCTTCCACTGAACACATTCAAAGAGCTGCTGCCTGTACTCATCTCAGGTGAGCCTCTATTCTACTCTTCCACTGAACACAGTCAAAGAGCTGCTGCCTGTACTCATCTCAGGTGAGCCTCTATTCTACTCTTCCACTGAACACATTCAAAGAGCTGCTGCCTGTACTCATCTCAGGTGAGCCTCTATTCTACTCTTCCACTGAACACAGTCAAAGAGCTGCTGCCTGTACTCATCTCAGGTGAGCCTCTATTCTCTCTTCCACTGAACACAGTCAAAGAGCTGCTGTCTGTACTCATCTCAGGTGAGCCTCTATTCTACTCTTCCACTGAACACAGTCAAATAGCTGCTGCCTGTACTCATCTCAGGTGAGCCTCTATTCTACTCTTCCACTGAACACAGTCAAAGAGCTGCTGCCTGTACTCATCTCAGGTGAGCCTCTATTCTACTCTTCCACTGAACACAGTCAAAGAGCTGCTGCCTGTACTCATCTCAGGTGAGCCTCTATTCTACTCTTCCACTGAACACAGTCAAAGAGCTGCTGTCTGTACTCATCTCAGGTGAGCCTCTATTCTACTCTTCCACTGAACACAGTCAAAGAGCTGCTGCCTGTACTCATCTCAGGTGAGCCTCTATTCTACTCTTCCACTGAACACAGTCAAAGAGCTGCTGTCTGTACTCATCTCAGGTGAGCTTCTATTCTACTCTATCTATTGAACACAGTCAAATAGCTGCTCCCTGTACTCATCTCAGGTGAGCTTCTATTCTACTCTATTCTATTGAACACAAAGAGCTGCTGCCTGAACTCCTCTCAGGTGAGCTTCTTTTCTACTCTTTTCTATTGAACACATTCAAAGAGCTGCTGCCTGAACTCCTCTCAGGTGAGCTTCTTTTCTACTCTTTTCTATTGAACACATTCAAAGAGCTGCTGCCTGTACTTATCTCAGGTGAGCTTCTATTCTACTCTATTCTATTGAACACAGTCAACGAGCTGCTGCCTGTACTTATCTCAGGTGAGCTTCTATTCTACTCTATTCTATTGAACAAGGTCAAAGAGCTGCTGCCTGTACTTATCTCAGGTGAGCTTCTATTCTACTCTATTCTATTGAACACAAAGAGCTGCTGCCTGTACTCATCTCAGGTGAGCTTCTATTCTACTCTATTCTATTGAACACAAAGAGCTGCTGCCTGTACTCATCTCAGGTGAGCTTCTATTCTACTCTTTTCTATTGAACACATTCAAAGAGCTGCTCCCGGTAGTCATCTCAGGTGAGCTTCTATTCTACTCTATTCTATTGAACACAGTCAAAGATCTGCTCTGTGTTCTCATCTCAGGTGAGCTTCTATTCTACTCTATTCTATTTAACACAGTCTAAGAGCTGCTTCCTGTTCTCATCTCAGGTGAGCTTCTATTGTACTCTTCCATTGAACACATTCAAAGAGCTGCTCCATGTACATATCTCAGGAGCGCTTCTATTCTACTCTATTCTATTGAACACAAAGAGCTGCTGCCTGTACTCCTCTCAGGTGAGCTTGTTTTCCATTGAACAAATTCAAAGAGCTGCTCCATGTACATATCTCAGGTGAGCTTCTATTCTACTCTATTATATAGAACACAAAGAGCTGCTGCCTGTACTCCTCTCAGATGAGCTTCTCTTCTACAATTTTCTATTGAACACAGTCAAATAGCTGCTCTGTGTACTCATCTCAGGTGAGCTTATATTCTATTGAACACAAAGAGCTGCTGCCTGTACTCCTTTCAGGTGAGCGTCTCTTCTACTCTTCTCTATTCAGTCAATGAGCTGCTGCCTGTACTCACCTCAGGTGAGCTTCTATTCTACTCTATTCTATTGAACACAGTCAAAGAGCTGCTCTGTGTACTCGTATCAGGTGACTTTCTATTTGATTGAACACAAATAGCTGCTTCCTGTACTCATCTCAGGTGAGCTTCTATTCTTCTCTATTGAACACAAAGATCTGCTGCCTGAATTCTTATCAGGTGAGCTTCTATTCTGTTCTATTGAACACATTCAAAGAGCTGATCCCTATTCTCATCTCAGGTGAGCTTCTATTCTATTCTATTGAACACAGTCAAAGAGCTACTCTACTCAAAGAGCTTCTATTCTATTAAAGACAGTCAAAGAGTTGCTCCCTGCACCCATCTCAGGTGAGATTCTATTATATTCTATTGAACACAGTCAACGAGCTGCTCTCTCTTTTCTCTCCTCTCCTTCTGTCTTTTTAAAAGAATTTAAAGATCATTCATATTGGTATTCTTTGTGACAGTAGATTGGACAGTAGATTTTCTTTGTGACAGTAGATTTGTGTAGATTGGAAGATGGATATAGACAGTAAAGGTTGAGATGGGGCTGGAACCCTCGTCGCCAGTGGGTATGCAGAGTCCAGAGTCGACCTTTATACCACTAGACCAGACTCTAACACACAACTGCTTCTCTAACAGAGTAATACTGGATGTTCACAGTGGAGGTCTCCACAGGTCTGTAAAATTGGACCCGTTCCTAAATGGAACCGGGTCTTTCCCACCCGACCCAATATGCGTAATTCTTTTTTTAAATAAACAGTGAACCGTTCCAAATGGCCCCGAGGACAGTCAGTCGCGTTCAAAAAGGCCCGTGGAAAAACAGGCCCGTGACAGTTAGGATCCGAGAGTAGAAAAAGAAAGTGATCGAAAGAAAAGTCAGACCGGACGCTTGGCCAAATGAGCCACGGTTGCGTGTCCTTAAACAGCCTATAACACATTACACCAAAAAATGATTTATTGCGTTTTGATGTGTAGCATATTCATAACTTTATAGCCTATTGTTTTATTGGTTTTTACTTTCCTAAAACAATAATTGTCCACCTCAGGATTCAGCTGTCAGATATTTGAGAGCTAAATGTATCAGGGCATTGCATGCATATAGACCTATAGGCTTAGGTGTCCACTGTATGATAGTAATGCACACATATTTACTGTGTGTACAGTTGAATTCGGAAGTTTACATAAACTGGTTTTAATGACTCCAACCTAAGTGTTTCAACCACTCCACACATTTCTTGTTAACAAACTCTAGTTTTGGCAAGTCAGTTAGGACATCTACTTTGTGCATGGCACAAGTAATTTTTCCAGCAATTGTTTAACAGACAGATCATTTACACATTTCAAGTGGGTCAGAAGTTTACATACACTAAGTTGACTGTGCTTTTAAACAGCTTAGAAAATTCCCCAAAATGATGTCATGGCTTTAGAAGCTTCTGATAGGCTATTTGACATAATTTGAGTTAATTGGAGGTGTACCTGTGGATGTATTTCAAGGTCTACCTTCAAACTCAGTGCCTCTTTGCTTGACATCATAGGAAAATCAAAAGAAATCAGCCGAGACCTTAGAAAAAAAATTGTAGACCTCCACAAGTCTGGTTCATCCTTGGGAGCAATTTCCAAACTCCTGAAGGTACCACGTTCATCTGTACAAACAATAGTACGCAAGTATAAACACCATGAGACCACGCAGCCGTCATACCGCTCAGGAAGGAGACGCGTTCTGTCTCCTAGAGATGAATGTACTTTGGAAACAGGGGCAAAAGTATCTATATCCACAGTAAAACGAGTCCTATATCGACATAACCTGAAAGGCCGCTCAGCAAGGAAAAAGCCACCGCTCCAAAACCACCATAAAAAAAGCCAGACTACGGATTGCAACTGCACATGGGGACAAAGATAATACTTTTTGGAGAAATGTCCTCTGGTCTGATGACACAACATTAGAACTGTTTGGCCATAATGACCATTGTTATGTTTGGAGGAAAAAGGGGGAGGCTTGCAAGCCGAAGAACACCATCCCAACCGTGAAGCACTGGGGTGGCAGCATCATGTTGTGTGGGTGCTCGTAACGGGTGTTGGTGGAAGAAGGTGAGGACCAAAGCGCAGCGTGGTTCATGCTTTTATTAGAACTGAACACTGAAATAACAAAGAGAATGACCAAAAAACGAAACAGTCCTGTCAGGTACAGAAAGACACAAAACAGAAAACAACTTCCCACAAAACCCATGTGGGAAAAAGCTACCTAAATATGATTCTCAATCAAAGACAACAATAGACAGCTGCCTCTAATTGAGAACCACACCCTGCCAAACAACAAAGAAATACAAAACATAGAAACTGAACATAAGAATGCCCCCCTCCCCATCCCTTGTCACACCCTGGCCTAACCAAAATAGAGAATTAAAGCCTCTCTATGGCCAGGGCGTGACAGTGCTTTGCTGCAGGAGGGACTGGTGCACTTCACAAAATAGATGGCATCATGAGGAATGAAAATTATGTGAATATATTGAAGCAACATCTCATCATCAGTCAGGAAGTTAAAGCTTGGTCGCAAATGGGTCTTCCAAATGGACAATGACCCCAAGCATACTTTCAAAGTGTGGCAAAGAAGGTCAACAAAGTCAAGGTATTGGAGTGGCCATCACAAAGCCCTGATCTCAATCCTATAGAACATTTGTGAGCAGAACTGAAAAAGAGTGTGCGAGCAAGGAGGCCTACAAACCTGACTCAGTTACACCAGCTCTTTCAGGAGGAATGGGCCAAAATGCATCTAACTTATTGTGGGAAGCTTGTGGAAGGCTATCTGAAACGTTTGACCCAAGTTAAACAGTTTAAAGGCAATGCTACCAAATACTAATTGAGTGTATGTAAACTTCTGACCCACTGGGAATGTGATGAAAGAAATAAAATCTGAAATAAATCATTCTCTCTACTATTATTCTGACATTTCACATTCTTAAAATGAAGTGGTGATCCTAACTGACATTAGACATGGAATGTTTACTTGGATTAAATGTCAAGATTTGTGAAAAACTGAGTTTAAATGTAGTTGGCTAAGGTGTATGTAAACCTCCGACTTCAACTGTATTTATAAGGACAAGAGAGAGATATCCTGGTGGCATGTTTCCAACACCGAGATGCATTTCTTTATCCTTGTCAGATAGGCTACTACTGCTATACAGATTTAGGCTAATTTGTTAATTTCGAACATATAAAGAGGAGTGTTATATTGTTAGATTAAAGGAATAACTCTGGTAGGCCTAAAACATTCTTACTCACCTCAAGTTCAATTGTCGGAGGCCGTTGGAGCGCCAATGCACACTGCCTTCATAGGCCTGCAGTAGCTAAAGCGTATAATAACCACAACACCAAACCTTCACAACATTTTCTAAACTTTATTCGGGTAATGTCAAAAGTAAAACAAGCCATTGCTTATAGGGAAAATACAAACAGGTTATTAAATTGCGGCATAACAATACGTTTATTTTTACATCTCGGACTGATTTTGTTTTTTCATAGTTTGAATGTAACATAATAATTATATTATATTGCGGCAAACATGCAGTTTGTAACTTAATTTGGCCAATAAAAATGTCTCAGCAAAATACTTTTTACAAACACTACATGACCAAAAGTGCGCGGACACTCATCGAACAACTCGAACATCGTCTAACATCTTATTCCGAAATCATGGAACGAATCTACTCATTTGAGCAGGTGTCCACATACTTTTGGTGATGTAGTGTATTTAAAAAGCTGGCTTAAACCCACAAGTTTTGAACAGGCTATATTGAAGCAATTAGACCTCTCAACAAAGGTTAGTCCCTATACCGTAGGCTACTGAACAAATGACACCAATAAGCTAATGATCTTTCTTTTACAACATACCTACTTATAACCTATCTTAAACGAAATACAGAGCAAAACATTTTAAAAACAGTTTGTACTTAATTTAGCCACTAGAAAATGTCTCAACAGAACGAAAACAAATACTTTTTGCATATGTAGAGAACTGGTTTGGATTCAAATAAAAGCTTAAAATAATGATAAATCGAATTATAATAAATATGAAAATAAATAAAATACAAGTTTGAAAATTGCGTCAAACCTGAAGAGTTGGCCGCACAATTGTTCTTATCATCTTTGCCCATTACAACATTGTCCCCATGGAAATTCCCCTTCTTAGCTTCTTTTCGTTATACTCTTTCTCTAACTTTAATTTTACTTCAATGAAAAATGCATCCATCTTCACAATCAACAGTAGACTAGGCCAAGGTTCCTCTCACTCACTCTCTCGCTCTCCTTAGCAGCAGGTGCATGTTAGGTGAGAGACCAGAATCAGTTTCAGGTGGCTGACACAGATAACAAGCTCACGCAGTTCTCATCAACCACCTTTAATTTTACAGAGGAGGTCCTATCGGTAAATCAATTTCAATTGCACATACCCGAGACCCATGGCAATTATATCAGCTCGAACCCGATCCGAGACTAAATTTAGGACCCGGACCCGCTCAGGTCAGATCTCGGAATTTCAAGGACTGTTGTACCTTTGAAGACCTCAAGTTCAGTTCCCTATACTTTCGACTATACTGCAAGTAACTAAGTGCTTGTTACTGATGGTCATTGTTGTGGTGTTATTATAGGTATCAAGATCTTTGTGACGACCAAGACGTCTGGCAGCCAGGGAGTAGAGGAGTCTCTGAAGAACAGGAACTTCACCTTCGAGAAGATGAGCGCTGAGATCAACGAGATCATTAGGGTGCTGCAGCTCACTTCCTGGGACGAAGACTCCTGGGCCAATAAGGTATGTAGCTAGCTAGAACCACACCCTCAGGGTTGTCTTGGCCACTATAGTAAAGTTGCTCCTAGGTACTGATCTTGGGTCAGTTGTGCATTGTCCCCACTAATGTTTAATGTTAGAATTGGGGGAAAGATGCTGTACCTGGGAGAAACTTCACCCCAGAGCTTGTTTTTGGCCCGGTCACTCCCACACGCACACACCTCGACCCTCGAGAGCTGCTTGTCTTAGGCAGTGAAATCGCTTTGCCCAGTCACTCGCTCATTGCACCGGCTAAAGAAAGCTATGTTTTTTTTGTCCAGTATGAGTTTTTATGAATCTGGGCTCAAATTAAAGGCTAAAAGCAAAGCAGTGACTGTCTGGGCCAAAGCTTGGTCTGCTAAACACCCACGTGCGCTCACATGCACTATTCGCTGTGCGCTCGCGTACATGTAGAGACTCCCAGAATGTTGTGGGAGTAGAGTGCACCGCAATCTGGACAGGTTTAAGTGTGATGCCCATGTACTGTTCATTGTTAGTAAAAAAAAAAAAAAAGGTTATTTGGATAAGCCTATTTTGAGGTGGTTGATTGTCTAAAATGGCCATTTGTTACATTGCTATTTTAAGATTGCTTGAGGAAACAGGCACAGGGTCCTAATTTCCATTTAAGCAGGTATGCATAGGCTCTCTCTATCTATATCTCTTTATATCTATCTCTCTCTATCTATCTCTCTCTCTCTTTCTATCTATCTCTTATCTATTTATATATATATATATATATATATCCCAAAAGTTGTCTGGACCATATATATAAAAAAATATATGTTTTTGGGTGATCTTGGAGCCTTTTTTCATGTTTTTCGGGGGCCCCATACTACACAACAAGGATGAGGAAGTGATTTGCTGTTTGGGGTAAGATTCTCAAAAATGTGAAATACCCCAAAAGTTGTCTGGGGTATTTCACATTTTTGAGAATCTTACCCCAAACAGCAAATCACTTCCTCATCCTTGTTGTGTAGTATGGGGCCCCCGAAAAACATGAAAAAAGGCTCCAAAATCACCCAAAAACATATTTTTAGAAACGTCAAATCTCTCTGTATAGTGATGCAGGTCTTTAGATATTGTACACATGAAATTGTGTAATTCTGAAGCAATGTCATATTCTGTTTTGCGCGACTCTTGCCGTTTCCCCTATCCAGCTGTTCCATTCTATGTGTAGCCTGCTGCTACAGGTAACTGACAAAATAAAGGAAACACCAGTATAAGATTAAGGCAGCCCCCCCGCACCTCTCTGCTTCAGTGGGGTTGGGTTAAATGCGAAAGACACGTTTCATTCAGTTATACAACTGACTAGGTATCCCCCAAAGTGTCTTAATAGGGCGTTTGTCTACCAGAACAGCTTCAATGCTCCTTAGCATAGATTCTACAAGTGTCTGGAACTTCCTGTGTGGAAGCACCCCATGCTTTCAATATACTTTGTATCCCTCATTTATTCAAGTATTTCCTTTATATTGGCAGTTAACACTAGAATGGACTGAGAGGTGCAAATACATTTCAGAATGACACGATTTCATCTAAAGACCCGCATCACTATACTGAGAGCATTTCTGTTTCTGAAAGGAAGTATTTGGGTGTTTTTGGAGTCTTTGTTCTTTATTTTTCAGGGCCCCAAAAACAAGTGAAATTACAAAAATGTGTCTAAACCCTTCTACAATAAAAAAATTGAGATTTGGTTGTAAAAAAATAACTTCTCCTTTAACTCTTTCTGACCACCACTCTGCCTGCTTAGCATGCCCAGTCAGTCTCAACCGACTGTATTTCTTTCCCATGTCACCCCACTCTCCACTCTGAATGACTTCTTCTTTACTAAGCTTCTTACTTATTTTTACGTTGCCTATTTTTTCCCGTTGGTCTTGGTCGGTATGTCTGGTTAAACATTTGTATTTGTTTTGTTCTTCCTTTCTTTTTACCCCCCTCCCTGTAGAAGGTAAGCCTACCTTTTTCGCCCCCTACCTACCTTGTTGTGCATTCAGACGCAGCATGTTTCATAGCTAGAGTTGCAAGATTCCTGGAACTTTCTTGAAATTCCCTGGTTTTCCCGAAATCTCAGTTGGAGGATTCCCGGAATCAGGAGGGAAACAGCAGGAAAGCCGAAATCCTCCAACCAGGATTTCTTGAAAACCAAGGAATTTATTGAACTGTCCAGGAATTTTGCAACCTTACTGATAGCTCTCAGTTTGTGTGCTGACATGATGATGATGACGATGACAGTTTGTGCCATGTGGTTGTCCATGTGTGCTTTTGTGTAGTAGATCAGTGCTAAGGTAAAACTATGAGCGCTACTGTAGTAGATACGCTATCTAGGTGAGTGTGAGAGATGTTGCCTTATGCTAGATGCAGCATCAGCAATGCTAATGGAATGGAATTACACATATGGGAAAAATGTGCAGCAAGTTCTAAAAATGTTCGCAGTTGTTTTACTTTTCTTTAAAGGGATACTTCAGGATTTTGGCAATGAGGCCCTTCGTCTACTTTCCCAGAGTCAGGTGAACTCGTGGATATCATTTGTATGTCTCTGCATGCAGTTTGAAGGAAGTGGCTAGCTAGCTCTAGCACAATTGCTGACTAGCATTAGCGCAATGACTAGCATGCTAGCAGATACCTATAGACTTCCAGTCATTGTGCTAATGCTAGTTAGCATTGGCTCTCAAAACTACCTTGTAACTTCCTTCATACTGGACACAGAAACAAAATTGGTATCCACACGTTCTTCTGACTCTGGGGAAGTAGATAAAGTGCCTCATTGCAAAAATCCCTAAAATATCTCTTGAACTTGTTAAAGATGTTTTTCTTGATTTTCTTGGGGGGGGGGGGTTGTTTTTGCAAGTTTGACATAACACACAAACAGCTGACCTGAGTGCCCTTCTCCTATAGATGCCAGTAGTAGGATGTGCTTTAGGTGTCTTATTGATCCATAGCGCTATGGAGTCATGTAAAACGGATATTTTATTCAACGTTCAAGTAAGATTTAGGGCCAGTTTCTGCAACACAGGTTAAGACTATTCCTGGACTTAAAAGTACTTTCAAATGAGATTCTTCATTGAACATGCTTTTTAGTCCAGGTTTATTTTGGGCTTAGTCAGGCGATGGGAAACTGTCCTTAGGCAGTGTAAATTAATCCTGATCTGTGTAGTAATGGTGTACATATCTTGCACTATATTTTTACCCATGGGAGAATGGCACTCAAATCATCAAGGAGTCAAAATAATTGACTGATTACAGGACTGCGCTAGTGTCAGTGTGTAAAAACAGTGGTGCTTTGCTCACATCTAGCTAGCTAGGTTCCTTAAATGATCTAATGTCCTCTCACCTTACATGATCCCCAATACTAATAATCCCCAACGCAAGGGCCTCTCACTGGATGGATGGAGTGTACTGTTAGAGAGTGTGTGTTTTCTTGTGTTGTCCACTTCTCAGGCTGGCTTCATCACTTGGTAAAGTAAACCTCGGATGCATTCCAAATTGCACACTATTCCCTATATAGTGCACTACTTTCGACCTGGGAATATAGGGAAGCTAGGGTGCCATTTGCGACATAGTCATAGTGCCATCATTCCTCACCTTATTTTTTAACTTCATGTTTAAAAAAAAATTATATTTGTTTTTATCTCACCATTTGAGTGCCATTCTTGACTTTGCTCAATCTTCCGTTTTTAAAGGTAGACTCAGTAAAAATGACTTTGCCACTAGCAGCACCAGAGATATTGAGATGCAACACTTCGCTCTCACATAGTCACACACAATACCGGCGCATGTGCACGGGTTCGCTTCACATTGCATACAGCGTGGTAGCCAGGGCACCAAAACAGCAGAGAAGTTGAGCCTCGCGCACTCAGGGAGCAGTTGTTGTTCACAATTATGCGTTAGAAACATCAACCTTTCGGTTACTAGCCCAACTCTCTAAACCGCTAGGCTAATATTGGTTCAGTGATGCAGTAGAGACTAGACAGTAGATGTACAGTATTAATATAGCATAGATCTGTATTGTCTCTGAAGGACAAATGCCAAGGCTTTAATCTCATGGGTGGTGGTATCAGAGAGAACAGCTACTTGTGGATGTCCTTTATGGAGTAAAAAGTAATAAACTGCATAAGGCCATTCAAAGGATATACAGGAACACTAGCCTATCACTCAACCAAGGTCCTGTGTGGCTCAGTTGATAGAGCATGGTGCTTGTAATGCCAGGGTTGTGGGTTCGATTCTCATGAGAGAGCAGTATGAAAATATATGCACTCACCTCTGGAAGTCACTCTGGATAAGCGCATTGGCTAAAAAGTCAAATGTAACCATCACCCTTTGTCTCTCACTCTGCCACATGATGTGTAGAATTCAGCTTTGTTTCAACGCCATCTCTTGACTTGGACAAATTGTTATATTTCCTCCTATTGAGGTACAATGTCACAGTCGATTTGGCTTTTTATGATGTGAAACAACACCCCACACCCATATTGACGGTTGTGTCCCATATGACACCCTAGTCACTATACACTGAACGTACTAAACATTAAGAACGCCTGCTCTTTCCAGCCCCTGCTCAAACATCCTTTTATGCTTTGTTTTACTATTGACAGTTACAGCAGATTTCGGGATTGTATACCGGTTCGCTTCAGTCTCTGAATTGTTTCATCTAACTTTTTGCCGACAACTCCTGATATCAGGGCATAAAAACAACAACCTGCATTAGCCTAGTTAGTGCGCATGTGCGCCCAGCTATGTCCTGTCCCGAGCTTGTTTTCCCTGGCTAAACTATCTGGCTAGCTGAACTTTGCAAGGTTTCGTTTTCCTTGCCAGGCTTCATAAATACTGCACCCTTAAATTCAAAACTCCTTTGCTAGTTATACAAGCATGCAACTAAGAAATAAGCTGGAAAGAAACTTGAAAATTATTTATTGTTTTGTTGAATAGTCATGACTGGTTTGAGCCATCTGTCGTGTCGTAAGACTAAGATGGTGAAGGATATCATTGCTACTTAACGCAGATATAAGTTCAGTTTTGAGATCCACCGATGACATTGGCATAGGTGGACGTTTCTGACTGGTCTTGGAACTGTGATAACAGGCAGCCTTTCCCCGCTTGGCTCAATGAGCTACGTAGCCACCAGATATGTAAACAGTCTTGTACCCTTAACCTTTTTTAAACTGACTATAGTATTTGTTGACTAAATCGGACTTTGTTAGTGTAATCCAGGACTGTCACGAGTTAATTGACACAAGAAAACTGTACAGCGTGCCAGTGGCTACAATGAATGGCTAAATGACTTCCGGGCATGAAGGGTCCAAAAAGCTCATCCTCGGCACTGTATAGGGCTCTAGTCAAAAGTAGTGCACTATATAGGGATAAGGTGCCATTTGGGACTCGACAAAAGAATGGAAAGTGATTTGATTTGAACAGCATGTGCACTTTTACAGTTCTGTCTTGCTGTCAGAGGTTAACCTTGCATTTGAGGTACAGATGTGTGTGTGACAGCTTTTTGCAGGTTTGTTGTGTGTACTGTAATGGTAGTAATCATGGAGATGACATGTCTTTTCCCTATGTAACTATGTAACGTCATGATCCGTGTGTTCATCTGTGTGAATGTCGAGCTCATCAGTCATCATCACATTAATGAATTCCCCAAGCAGGCAAATGCTGTTACTGTATGAGATCACTATTCCAACCCTGTTCAAACTCCAAACACATGCTGGAATATCTGGCTCATTGACAGATAAACCATTAGCTGACTCAGAAGACATACAGTAAACTACAGAAGGGTTACCCTAAAAAGGAATTCTCATTAGGGACATTACCTAATTTTAGACATTGCACAAATTATTTGAACAAATCTTTGTGTATGTGAAATTGTGACCTTGGAACTATAAGTTTCTGTCTGAAGTTTTGGTCAAAAATGTGTTATTCACAGAGTTGCTCTTTAGATGTTCCTTTTAAATGTATTTATTTTTGTCAATTTACTATAAGAAAAATTACACCTGAAAGTTCTATCTGCGCAAACACCTTTTAACTTGGTGCTGTAAGGTTCTATTTGCAATCCAATCACACAATGCTGAGCTGTCAATCACAAATAATTGTATGTAAGATTATATACTTATTAAGTCATGAAAAAGGAAGACCTCACAAAAACAGTTCTGAGATCTGGGACTTCAAAAATATTAATTATCTCAAAACTATACATTTTGCATATAGAACCTTATAGTCCAAAGTTATTGATTATTCATATCATACGTTCTGGTCTTCTTTTTCAATTACTTTGATTTTTTTCACCACCTTTTCAGAAGAATGGCCATAATGTAACCTCTTTATGGAAAAAATAATTCAATACAGGTGCCTTAAAACAGGGTTTCCCAAATGCGGTCCTGGGGCCACCCTGAGTGCACATGATGTGTTTTTCCCCCTAGCACTACACAGCTGATTCAAATAAACAATGGTTGATAATGAGTTGGTTATTTGAATCAGCTGTGTAGTGCTAGGACAAAAAAAACATAGACCTTGGGGGGACTGAGTTTTGGAAACCCAGTCTTAGCATGTTTTAGGCCCTTAGTGGAGACATTGCTGTTGTCTTTTCATCTTGTTCTATATAAATACAAAAACCTCCATGGAAAGGGTATTTCACAAAAAGTACAAACTTACCACATTTTATCGATTAATACCAAGTAGTTTACCGACTTTGGGTGTCAGACACCAGAAAATTATATCAGTTTACTCATCGAGTGCTAAGCTTCAGCAATGTTGCTAGTTCTCCATAGAATATAGCGTATTTGCCATTTCAGAGAACTATCGCTTTAACAAATGTGTGATGACCATAAGAAAGAAGGAAGGGTACTTTTATTTATTTAATCATTAAATGTTTATACTTTTCTATTGAAATATAAATAATTTTAACATTCTCTGCCAGATAGAATCTTATGGCTGATCCCAGATTGACATTTCAGAGCCATAAGGTTCTATCTGCGATTGCACTCCCTTAAAATAACTGATTTACAAATGTCTTAGGATTTTGATACTCTGTACTTTATGTACCTTTAAGCTGAGTGTCTTAGTGGTTTATGGAAGAACAATTCACTACAAGACAGTTCAGAGATCTGGGATATGAAAACTTTGATGCTCAATATCTCAGAACTATGCTTTGCACAGATATAACCTTATAGTCCCAAGGTCTCAAAATGCTGTAATACAAAGTCTTAATTGTAGTCAATCAATCTTTTTCAAATGTGTATTTTTGGGGAGGTTCTTGACTGGAAGGTTCTTTGTTATTCATCCATGTTATCTCTTTTAACCCTGTTGTTGACACTAAAGGATACAGAGGCCATGAAGAGAGCTCTGGCACTCATCGACTCTAAGATGACCCAGGCCAAGAGCTGGCTGAGGGATCCCAATGCCCAACAAGGTAACAGAGACTGGTCTTCCCAGTGGCTTAATGTACCAGGGCCGTGTTCATTAGGGCAGTGGTTTTCAAACCTCTCCTTGAGGACCCCCAGACATGAAACTATTTTGTTGTAGTCTGAACTAGCTCACCATATTCATGTAATCAAGGGCTTGATTATTAATTAACAAGTAGAATTAGGTGTGCTAGTTCTGGAATAATTCATATATACAGTTGAAGTCGGAAGTTTACATACACTTAGGTTGGAGTCATTAAAACTCGTTTTTCAACCACTCCACAAATTTCTTGTTAACAAACTATAGTTTTGGCAAGTTCGGTTAGGACATCTACTTTGTGCTTGACAAGTCATTTTTCCAACAATTGTTTACAGACAGATTATTTCACTTATAATTCACTGCATCACAATTCCAGTGGGTCAGAATTTTACAGACACTAAGTTGACTGTGGCTTTTAAACATTTGGACAATTCCAGAAATTGTTGTTATGGCTTTAGAAGCTTCTGATAGGCTAATTGACATAATTTGAGTCAATTGGAGGTGGACCTGTGGATGTATTTCAAGGCCTACCTTCAAACTCAGTGCCTCTTTGCTTGACATCATGGGAAAATCAAAAGAAATCAGCCAAGACCTCAGGAAAAAAATGTGTAGACCTCCACAAGTCTGGTTTATCATTGGGAGCAATTTCCAAACGCCTGAAGGTACCATGTTCATCTGTACAAACAATAGTACGCAAGTATAAACACCATGGGACCGCGCAGCCGTCACACCTCTCAGGAAGTAGACTCGTTCTTTCTCCTAGAGATGAATGTACTTTGTGGCAAAAAGTGCAAATCAATCCCAGAACAACAGCAAAGGACCTTGTGAAGATGCTGGAGGAAACGGGTGCAAAAGTATTTATATCCACAGTAAAACGAGTGCTATATTGACATAACCTGAAAGGCCGCTCAGCAAGGAAGAAGTCACTGCTCCAAAACCGCCATAACAATCCAGACTATGGTTTGCAACTGCACATGGGGACAAAGATCGTACTTGTTGGAGAAATGTCCTCTGGTCTGTTGAAACAAAAATATGACCATCGTTATGTTTGGAGGAAAAAGGGGGAGGCTTACAAGCCGAAGAACACCATCCCAACCGTGAACCGTTGTGGTGGTGCTTTGCTGCAGGAAGGACTGGTGCACTTCACAAAATAGATGGCGTCATGAGGAAAGAAAATTATTTGGATATATTGAAGCAACATCTCAAGACATCAGTCAGGAAGTTAAATCTTGGTCGCAAATGTGTCTTCCAAATGGACAATGACCCCAAGCATACTTCCAAAGTTGTGGCAAAATGGCTTAAGAACAACAAAGTCAAGGTATTGGAGTGGCCATCACCCCTGACCTCAGTCCTATAGAACATTTGTGGGCAGAACTGAAAAAGAGTGTGCGAGCAAGGAGGCCTACAAACCTGACTCAGTTACAGCAGCTCTGTCAGGAGGAATGGACCAAAATTCACCCAACTTATTGTGGGAAGCTTGCTACCAGAAACATTTGACCCAAGTTAAACAATTTAAAGGCAATGTTACCAAATACTAATTGAGTGTATGTAAACTTCTGAACCACTGTGAATGTGAAATAACATCTGAAATAACATCTGAAATAATTCATTCTCTCTACATGTCACATTCTAATAAGAATATAGTGGTGATCCAAACTGACCTAAAACAGGGCATTATTACTGGGATTAAATGTCAGGAATTGTGAAAAACTGAGTTTAAATGTATTTGGTATGGTGTATGTAAACTTCCGACTTCAACTGTATATGGAACGGCTGGAGGTCCCCGAGGAGACGGTTGAAAACCTGCATTTGGGCAGTCTGTAGCACAATGTTTTTTAATTAAAAAATAAAACTATCTGTTTTATTGGAGTGTATGTAGTTCCTCCCTGTATCAGTCTGTTTTCTTCTGATTGGCGCCAATTGAACAATGCAGTTGTCCCTTTTCTCTAGGTTGTAAGTAACATTTGTCTTGCCGTGGTCTTTGTCTCCTGGTGATCAGGGGATGCAGGAGAACAGGCCATCCGTCAGATCCTGGATGAGGCTGGGAAGGTGGGAGAGCTGTGTGCTGGGAAGGAGCGGAGGGATATCCTGGGCACTGCCAAAACTCTGGGCCAGATCACTGACCTGGTGTCTGAGATGAGGGCCAGGTACAGTACATATACAGTAATAATATATGCCGTTTATCAGATGCTTTTATCAAAGGCGGCATACAGTCATGCGTGCATACATTTTATTTATGGGTGACCCCGGAAACCAAACCCACAATCCTAGCATTGCAAGTGCCATGCTCTACCAATTAACCATACATACAGTCGCTAGTGAAAGTCTACACATTCTTCACATTTTGCTGCCTTAAAGTTAATGTTTAAAAATGATTACATTTGATATTTTTCCTATCCACAAGCTACTCCACATTTCCAAAATGTAAGAAAATCTATTGGGAAAAAATGATGAAAAAAATACAAATTGAGGATGCATTGATTGTGTATTACTTCACACCCAATAGTTAATACTTGGTGGAAGCACCTTTAGCAGCCATAACAGTTATGAATAATTTTGAATACGATTTTACCAACCGTGCACAACTCTTAGGGCAAATTATCCATTGTTTTTGTAAACATTTCTCAAACTCGTGTAAATGGTGTGAAATGGATAGCTATTTAGCAGTGCAAGCTAGTTGCGTTTCAATCGGTAATGTCACTGGCTCTGAGAACTTGAAGTAGTTGTTTCCCTTGCTCTGCAAGGGCTGTGGCTTGGTTGCTGAAGAGAAGGAGTTCAAAGGGGGGTGAGTGTATCTGGTGTGAAATGGCTAGCTAGTTAGTGGTGTGTGCTAATCCACCCAGTGACTACAAATCTACAGATGTCCTTCCTGACTCAGTTGCCGGAGAGGAAGAAAACCGCTCAGTGATTTCACCAAGAAGCCAATCATGACTTTAAAACAGAGTTTAATGGCTGTGATAGGAGAAACTGAGGATGGATCAACGACATTTGTAGTCACTCCACAATACTAACCTAAATGACAGAGCGAAAAGAAGGAAGCCTGTACAGAATAAATATTCCAAAACATGCATCCTGTTTGCAATAAGGCACTGCTATAGTGTGTGGTCATCCACACCCCCTCCCAAAATGGGTGCTGTGCCATTTTTTCCCCTTGCATTACTTGACATAGATCCAGAAAAACTAGGGATACCATTTGAAACACAGCCTGTGATCAATCAGTGGGAGAAAGTAACCTACAAGGTGGTAAGCTTATTACAGGGGATTATAGTGTGTTAGACTGTAACTGATTCCCCTCCGATCAGATCTCACAGTGGCTGGGGACATGCACAGATTAAAAGCAGCTTTCCTCACTTCATGCATAATCTGGTTAAACCCCCGGCCTGAATGAGTTACTGTCTGCTGTTAACTGGAAAGGCCTCTGGAAGTGGAGACACTAAGATCGGAAAAAAATGACATTATTGTTCAAGTATATCATCCCATATGAGACGAAGTTAAATAGCAGGAGGGCAAGAGGTACAGAACATGTTAGTCAATGAAATATTTCCTCAGTCAGTTTTGTTGAGTTTTCTGTCTTTCCATCAGAATGACTAACACTATGAACAATATTTCCTTTTCCACATGCAGGTATAGTTCCCTAAGCAGGTTGATGTTTATTGTCATCAGCTGCAAAGTCTAAATGTGCTATATTGTAAAAATTCATGAAAAAAATACAATTATCTTTTTGGTCTTAATTTAAGGTTATGCATTAGAGTTAGCAGTATGGTTAAGGCTGGGGTTAAGAATAGTAAAACAACACATTTCATTGCACTTATTTGGATTGTATGACTTTGTGGCTGTGCTAGCTAGTGACCACTGCAGAGCTGACTCCAGTTCCAGATTCATGACGATGAATGCCAACCTGCTTTCCACACATTAACCCAGTTATTCCAGGAATCAGTAGGGAATAAGAAGGGATTCCAACCATGCTGGGATTCCTGAAAAACCTGTGTCGTGTTTTTACTATCATTAAATGTGAAGAATCAAATAAATTCTCTGTAATTATTATCTTTAAGTGATTAAACTAATCATGTAAACTTAATTAACTAGGAAGTTGGGGCACCATGGAAAATGTCAATTTATAGAGCTGTAATTTTCCGAACAGAACCCCTCAGATATTTTAATATCTCATCAATTAGTTCTCATTGATATATTATTATTACCTTGTTAGTCTCATTCCAAATGTCGTAAAATTATTGGTTATCTGCACAAACCCTAGCATAAATTATGAATCAGCAATAGACAAATTGGCTTAATTATTTATTTACTAACTAAATAATCACAGAAATACATAACAAACAAATAGTAAATATTGGTTACTAAGAATGATAGAAAAGTCCCTAGTGGGCTAAGCCGACATGACAGCTTGGTAGACAAGAGGGAAGGGGTGTGACTGAGAAAGTGCGGGAAAGACCAAATGGATTCATTACACACAGCCTATAATTATATTAATTGAAATGCTAATCCTTTGCACATGAACGGTCGCTCATTCAAGAATAATTGCAATGTATATATATTTACTCCCGTATGTTGTTGTTGTCTTCACTGTTGGAATCCTTGATCGTCCTGTAGGGTTCATCAGAGTCTCTGGTTAACTTTCATTGAAGTCACAAAGTCATTCGTGGTTGTAGATGGTTAGAATGGATACTTCAGAGGAGTACCATTCAGAAATGTTCTCATTGGCCTCACAGGTGGCGCAGTGGTCTAAGGCACTCTGGGTTCGAGCCCAGGCTTTGTCGCAGCCAACTGGGAGGTCCATGGGGCGACGCACAATTGGCCTAGCGTCGTCCGGGTTAGGGAGGGTTTGGCCGGATCCTTGTCTCATCGCACACTAGTGACTCCTGTGGTGGGCTGGGCGCAGTGCACACTGACCAGGTCGCTAGGGGCACGGTGTTTCCTCCGACACATTGGTGCGGCTGGCTTCCGGGTTGGATGCACGCTGTGTTAAGAAGCAGTGCGGCTTGGTTGGGTTGTGTTTCGGAGGACACATGACTCCTGACCTTCGTCTCTCCCGAGCCCGTACGGGAGTTGTAGCGATGAGACAAGATAGTAACTACTAAAAACAATAGGGTACTACGAAATTGGGGCGACAAAAGGGGGGAAAATTACAAATAAAATAGAAATGTTCTCATAGACGAGATGCTTTGTCGGTATGCTCGTTCTAGGTTTACGTAATTTCTTGCTTGCAGACAATTAATTATACGTCTAAGATTTGCTCTTATTCTGTAGGAATTGATAGTCTCAGAGTTTAACCATTTCCAGCCGTCTAGCCAATGCTCCACGTGGTATAGTCTTGTCCTTTGGTAGAGTTGTAGTTTAAACCACTTCACACACCAGCGTCACCCGGCATGTTTTGGTCTCAGAAATTCAACCATTTGCAACCTTAGCTTACACCCGTGTTTGCGTGGTCTGGTGTGAATTTCATCAGGAGTGGGTTTTATACGTTTCAATCGAAAATGTCAGTCCATGACGCCTAATGTGATGTCTGGGCTCACGGGGGTGTGGCCACTGACTAGTTAATCTTTATATGAAAATCCATACTCTCTCATTTAGAAGGTTAATATCACATTACATCTTTTCACAAATTTTCATATTTAATCACATACTTTTCACAATATTTTGATGTAAACCTGACAGCTGGGAAATGTACACTTTAAGAGATACCTTTTATTTATGTTTCCTGTCTTTCGTGAGATCACCAAATGAAACACACTCCTCATAATGGTCCCTTATGTGTCCACGGACCATTCCCACATTCTCAAAAGTAGAAATGGTTTAATTCTCACATTTTGGAGATTTAGGAGTTTGGCCAAGTGAAGGCCTTTGTTCTCTCTTTGTGCTCTCTCCCTCTATTTCTGAATGACCAGGGGGAGAGAGTCTCTTCTAGGAATGTATGACCTGAGATAACAAAACCTGGGTTTAGGAGAGAGAGTGAGGGGGGGGGCACAATCTACCCCCAGAAAGTGCCACGTCATGACACCTGTGAACTTTGTGAACGTTTCTGGAATTTTACAACCAACTGATGTTCTGTGTTGTCATTCTCTCCAGGGGTCAGGGGGCATCTCCTGCAGCCATGCAGAAGGCCCAACAGGTCTCCCAGGGCCTGGACATTCTCACGGGAAAGGTGGAGAATGCAGCCCGGAAATTGGAGGCCATGACCAACTCCAAACAGGTCATCGCCAAGAAGATCGACGCTGCTCAGGTAGGATATCTGATTATTTCGATAATTGATTGATGATAGGATAAAAGTAAAACACAAAACCCAGAGGGTAGCAAACAAAAGCATTAAACAACAGTAATTTGTGTTCCATGTTGTTGGGCAGATTGTCTTATGTTGACCACTAACCCTGTGCCCCTGCAGAACTGGCTCGCAGACCCCAACGGTGGTCCTGAGGGAGAGGAGAACATCCGAGCCATCCTGACTGAGGCCAAGAAGATCGCTGACATGTGTGAAGACCCCAAGGAGAGAGATGACATCCTGAGGTCCATTGGAGAGATGGCTGCTCTCACCGCCAAGCTCTCTGAGCTCCGGAGACAGTAAGTCGCACATTGGATATGCTATGGAAATAGTTGTTGGTTGCATTCCTTAAAAAATGAACAATGCAGAATAAAGAAGACTTCAAAGAAGAGTGTTCAAAACACTTCCAATGTAAAATATTGAGTTCCGCAGGGTTCGGTTCTTGGACCATTATTGTTCTCACTGTACATGTATCCCTTGGTGATGTAATTCTTTAGAGGTTGAATCACATGTTGTTTTCATGATAGATAGAAGTCCACAAATCGTAATCAACGTCATTTCATTTTTATTTAGCTTTCCCTAAAATAACTCAAATTAAAATCAAAGTTTATTTGTCACGTGCTCCGAATACAACAGGTGTAAACCTTTTGTGAAATGCTTTTTGAAATGCTTACTTACAGGCTCTAACCAATGGTGCCAAAAAAAGGTATGTGTGTGTGTGTGTGTGTGTGTGTGTGTGTGTGTGTGTGTGTGTGTGTGTGTGTGTGTGTGTGTGTGTGTAGGTAAGTAAAGAAATAAAACAACAGTAGAAAGACATTTCAAAAAGGAGTAGCAAGGCTTTATACAGACACCTGTTAGTCAGGCTTATTGAGGTAATATATACATGTAGGTATCGTTAAAGTGACATATATGACATATATGTGCATATATGATGAACAGAGAGTATGAGAAGCTTAAAAATAGGGATTGGTGGGTGGTGGGACACAATGCAGATAGCCCAGTTAGCCAATGTGCGGGAGCACTGGTTGGTCGGGCCAATTTAGGTAGTATGTACATGAATGTATAGTTAAAGTGACTAAGCATATAAGATTAACAGAGAGTAGCAGCAGCGTAACAGAGAGGTTGGGGGGGCACGCAATGCAAATAGTCTGGGTAACCATTGGTTACCTGTTCAGGAGTCTTATGGCTTGGGGGTAAAAACTGTTGAGAAGCCTTTTTGTCCTAGACTTGGCACTCCAGTACCGCTTGCCATGCGGTAGTAGAGAGAACAGTCTATGACTGGGGTGGCTGGGGTCTTCCTCTGACACCGCCTGGTGTAGAGGTCTTGGATGGCAGGCAGCTTTGCCCCAGTGATGTACTGGGCCGTACGCACTACCCTCTGAAGTGCCTTGCGGTCGGAGGCCGAGCAATTGCCGTACCAGGCAGTGATGCAACCGGTCAGGATGTTCTCGATGTTGCAGCTGTAGAACCTTTTGAGGATCTCAGGACCCATGCCAAATCTTTTTAGTTTCCTGAGGGAGAATAGGCTTTGTTGGGCCCTCTTCATGACTGTCTTGGTGTGTTTGGACCAATATAGTTTGTTGTTGATGTGGACACCAAGGAATTTTAAGCTCTCAACCTGCTCCACTACAGCCCCGTCGATGAGAATGTGAAATCAAACTGTCCACTTAGGAAGAAACACTGATTGACAATACATTTCACATGCTGTTGTGCAATTGGAATAGACAACAGGTGGAAATTATAGGCAATTAGCAAGACACCCCCAATAAAGGAGTGGTTCTGCAGGTGGTGACCACAGACCACTTCTCAGTTCCTATGCTTCCTGGCTGATGTTTTGGTCACTTTTGAATGCTGGCGGTGCTTTCACTCTAGTGGTAGCATGAGACGGAGTCTACAACCCACACAAGTGGCTCAGGTATTGCAGCTCATCCAGGATGGCACATCAGTGCGAGCTGTGGCAAGAAGGTTTGCTGTGTCTGTCAGTGTAGTGTCCAGAGCATGGAGGCGCTACCAGGAGACAGGCCAGTACATCAGGAGACGTGGAGGAGGCCGTAGGAGGGCAACAACCCAGCAGCAGGACCGCTACCTCCGCCTTTGTGCATAAGGATGGTATGAGGGCCCGACGTCCACTGGTGGGGGTTGTGCTTACAGCCCAACACCGTGCAGGACGTTTGGCATTTGCCAGAGAAAACCAAGATTGGCAAATTCGCCACTGGGCGCCAAATTCACCACTGTGCTCTTCACAGATGAAAGCAGGTTCACACTGAGCACATGTGACAGACGTGACAGAGTCTGGAGACGCCGTGGAAAACGTTCTGCTGCCTGCAACATCCTCCAGCATGAGCGGTTTGGCGGTGGGTCAGTCATGGTGTGGGGTGGCATTTCTTTGGGGGGCCACACAGCGCTCCATGTGCTCACCAGGGGTAGCCTGACTGCCATTAGGTACCGAGATGAGATCCTCAGACCCCTTGTGAGACTGGTGCGGTTGGCCCTGGGTTCCTCCTAATGCAAGACAATGCTAGACCTCATGTGGCTGGAGTGTGTCAGCAGTTCCTGCAAGAGGAAGGCATTGATGCTATGGACTGGCCCCAGACCTGAATCCAATTGAGCACATCTGGGACATCATGGCTCGCTCCATCCACCAACGCCACGTTGCACCACCGACTGTCCCGGAGTTGGCGGATGCTTTAGTCCAGGTCTGGGAGGAGATCCCTCAGGAGACCATCCGCCACCTCATCAATCAGGAGCATGCCCAGGCATTGTAGGGAGGTCATACAGGCACGTGGAGGCCACACACACTACTGAGCCTAATTTTTACTTGTTTTAATAAGTACATTACATCAAAGTTGGATCAGACTGTAGTGTGGTTTTCCACTTTAATTTTGAGTGTGACTCCAAATCCAGACCTCCATGGGTTGATAGATTTGATTTCCATTGATCATTTTTGTGTGATTTTGTTGTCAGCACATTCAACTATGTAAAGATTATTATTATTATTTTACTATGTAAAATTATTTAATAAGAATATTTCATTCATTCAGATCGAGGATGTGTTATTTTAGTGTTCCCTTTATTTTTTGAGCAGTGTATATCATGCTTTATAGAGCCTATGAGAAAGTTCCTTTCCAGTATGTCATTATTCTCTCCCATTCACAGGGGTAGAGGAGATACTCCGGAGGCCAGGGCATTGGCCAAACAGATAGCCACGGCTCTGCAGAACCTGCAGTCGAAGACCACCAAGGCTGTAGCCAACAGCAGGCCTGCTAAGGCAGCAGTCCACCTGGAAGGGAAGATAGAACAGGCCCAGAGCTGGATGGAGAACCCTACCATTGATGACGGTGGAGTGGGTGAGTCTCAATAGCCTGGTCTCTGTCTCGCTCTCTTTATATCTCTGGTTTTCTCTCTTTCTCTCCATCCCTGCTTCTTGATTTCTTCTCTCTTTCATCCTCTCTTTCATCCAATCTATCTCCCTCCCTCCCTTGCTGTGTTGTTTTTCTCTGTGCACTACATTCCACTACTCTCACCCAACCTCCTAATGCTCTCTTTGGTTTGTCGGCTCAGAAGCCTGGATACACTCTCACATGTCATGCATTGTTTACACTGGCTCTGGACTGTATGACACTGTCTACTAGAGAATGTTCAGAGTAAGCATAACCACAACAATATATGGAATAATAAGCCACCTAGACTGCTGCTTCTGTGTCTGACTCCAGCTATGTCTCTCCACAGGCCAGGCAGCTATCCGGGGTCTGGTGGCGGAGGGTCGTCGTCTGGCTAACGCCCTGCCAGGTCCCTATAGACAGGAGCTGCTGGGGAAGTGTGAGCAGGTAGAACAGTTGATGGCCCAGCTAGCCAACCTGGCCGCCAGGGGCGAGGGAGAGTCGCCACAAGCACGTGCCGTGGCTCAGCAGCTCCAGGAGACCCTGAAGGTGAGACGGCTGACATTCACTCTCACAAGTCATTAGCCACACAAGTCATCCAAACCAGCTGGAGTTCACTCTGACACAGGCATGGTGAAGGGATCCCCCTCCTGGCAGGATACACCAGCTGCAGTCAATGACAGATCCACTATTTTATTTATTAAACCTTTATTTAACTAGTCAAGTCCATTAAGAACAAATTCTTATTTACAATGACGGCCAACCCCGGCCAAACCCTAACCCAGACGATTCTGGGCCAATTGTGCGCCACCCTGTGGGACTTCCAATTACGGCCGGTTGTGATACAGCCTAGAATCGAACCAGGGTCTGTAGTGACTCCTCTAGCACTGAGATGCAGTGCCTTAGACCGCTGCGCTACTCAAGAGCCCTATGACTATGGTAGTAAAAATACATGTGGGTAACACTTTATTTGGATAGTCTATCTGTAGTTGCTAACCATAAACTAACCCTAGCTTTATCTCTTATCCTTAACCCTTACCCAAACCCTTATTGCAAACCTAGAGTTTGTTGATAGTATGACCATCGTTAGAGTGTCTACAGATAGAAAATCCTGACTATCAAAAGAAAGTGTGACCTAAATGTGTTTTGTTTATTAAGAAGTAAGAATGAGAACTTGTTCTCAACTTGCCTACCTGGTTAAATAAAGATTAAATAAATAAATCAATAAAAAAATAATTCCCCTTTGAAATCAACTGTTGAATGATGTCACACACATGTAGTAGTATTTCCATAGATCAGAGCTGCAATGTAAAGCACTTGACAAAAGAGTTCTGAGAGCCTATTGTTAACATGTAATGCTTCTAAAGCTGGTCTAACGCTTACTAACTCATGTGTGTGGACTTGTCTTCTCAGGACCTCAAAGAAAAGATGCAGGAAGCTATGACTCACGAAGTGTCGGACATCTTCAGCGACACGACCACTCCCATCAAACTACTCGCTGTGGCCTCCACCGCCCCGTCCGATGCCCCTAACAGGGACGAGGTGGGTGGTTTATCTTTCTCTCTCCCCCTTCCTCTCTTACTCCCTCTGGCTCTCTCTCTTGTCTCCCTACAGTAACTCTATCATGGCTCATTCATTCACTCAACCTATGAACAGAACAGTATAATGAGCTCTAAAGTGTGTACGGCGGCAGGTAGCCTAGTTTGACCAGTAACTGAAAGGTCGCTGGTTCTAATCCCGAGCCGACTAGGGACTTAACCCTAATCGCTCCTGTAAGACACTCTGGATAAGAGCGTCTGCTAAATGACTAAAATGTGAAATGTGAAATGTAAGTGTACCGTGTAATGCATATAATATGGCTCTACAATATGGTGACTTATTTGGCAGATTCATATCATGATACACATATGGATGACTTATTGATTAGTTTCCAATCATTTATGTACTTGTCACTCAATAATACTTAGACGACATTTCCAGAGGGAAGTCTTACCATAAGTAATCATGCAAGATTAATATTTAATCATATGTTTTATCGTTCTAATGTTTTGTCGCTGTGAGCATTTGCTAAGTGGCATATAGTATACTATATTTAAGCAATAAGCCCCGAGGGGGTGTGGTATGTGGCCAATATATATAAGTGCCTGGGTACAGCCCTTAGCCATGGTATATTGGCCATATACCACAAACCCCTGAGTTGCCTTATTGCTATTATAAACTGGTTACACACCTAATAAATGTTTTCATACCCGTAGTATACGGCCTCATTTGCAACGGCTTTCAGCCAATTAGCAGTCAGTGCTCAAACCACCCAGTGTATATTGTGTTATGTTTCATAATTCTATGATTTGTCACTTATGTTAGGTGTTTGACGAGAGGGCGGCCAACTTTGAGAACCATGCCAACAAGCTGGGTGCCACGGCAGAAAAGGCTGCCGCTGTAGGAACAGCTAACAAGACCACTGTGGAGGGGATCCAAGCTGCCGTCAAGTCTACAAGGGACCTGACACCACAGGTAAGTGACAGTGTGTATGTGTGCGAGTGTGTCACTGGGGTAGCGTAAATCCCCGTATCCCCTACAAGGCGAGAGGGCCCACATGCTCTGGGGGCCCATGTGCCTCACGGCTATGTCTAAATTGTATTAATTTTTGTAATAAATCATTTGGACAGTAACCCTCCTTTTTAATTTACAAATGTAGCAAGCAAAGTGTTTGTGTTGTTCAATCTACATGGGTAGTAGGTGAGTCAGACAGTCAATGTAGTTTTCATGTAGCTAATTAGCCTATTTCGGCCTCCTCACCTAATTGGCTATAAAGTTTTTAAAAAGTCAAGTGAATCAGGTGGGACTCGGATGGAGAGTGAGTGGGTGAATCAGGTGGGACTCGGATGGAGAGTGAGTGGGTGAATCAGGGGGGACTCGGATGGAGAGTGAGTGGGTGAATCAGGGGGGACTCGGATGGAGAGTGAGTGGGTGAATCAGGGGGGACTCGGATGGAGAGTGAGTGGGTGAATCAGGGGGGACTCGGATGGAGAGTGAGTTGGTGAATCAGGGGGGACTCGGATGGAGAGGGAGTGGGTGAATCAGGGGGGACTCGGATGGATAGTGAGTTGGTGAATCAGGGGGGACTCGGATGGAGAGTGAGTTGGTGAATCAGGGGGGACTCGGATGGAGAGTGAATGGGTGAATCAGGGGGGACTCGGATGGAGAGTGAATAGGTGAATCAGGGGGGACTCGGATGGAGAGTGAGTTGGTGAATCAGGGGGGACTCGGATGGAGAGTGAATGGGTGAATCAGGGGGGACTCGGATGGAGAGTGAATGGGTGAATCAGGGGGACTCGGATGGAGAGTGAGTTGGTGAATCAGGGGGGACTCGGATGGAGAGTGAATGGGTGAATCAGGGGGGACTCGGATGGAGAGTGAATGGGTGAATCAGGGGGGACTCGGATGGAGAGTGAGTTGGTGAATCAGGGGGGACTCGGATGGAGAGTGAATGGGTGAATCAGGGGGGACTCGGATGGAGAGTGAATGGGTGAATCAGGGGGACTCGGATGGAGAGTGAATGGGTGAATCAGGGGGACTCGGATGGAGAGTGAATGGGTGAATCAGGGGGGACTCGGATGGAGAGTGAGTTGGTGAATCAGGGGGGACTCGGATGGAGAGTGAATGGGTGAATCAGGGGGGACTCGGATGGAGAGTGAATGGGTGAATCAGGGGGGACTCGGATGGAGAGTGAATGGGTGAATCAGGGGGGACTCAGATGGAGAGTGAATGGGTGAATCAGGGGGGACTCAGATGGAGAGTGAGTGCATTGTTCAAGATGGATAAACATAAGGGATGACCAAGCGGTCCAAAAAAACAGGTTTTATCTGATCAAGCTCGTGCCAAATTACCAAAGATAACTACAACAGCCAAGCTACCACCTTGTGATAGTCTCTCCTCCTCCTCTCCAGAATAGTGTCAGTTCCTCTAGTGATTCCATCCTCCTCCTCCTCTCCAGAATTGTGTCAGTTCCTCTAGTGAGAGTTTCTCCTCCTTCTTCTCTCCAGAATAGTGTCAGTTCCTCTAGTGAGGCCATCCTCCTCCTTCTCTCCAGAATAGTATCCCTCTAGTGAGTCTCTCCTCCTCCTTCTCTCCAGAATAGTATCCCTCTAGTGAGTCTCTCCTCCTCCTTCTCTCCAGAATAGTGTCCCTCTAGTGAGACTCTCCTCCTTCTCTCCAGAATAGTATCCCTCTAGTGAGTCTCTCCTCCTCCTTCTCTCCAGAATAGTGTCCCTCTAGTGAGACTCTCCTCCTCCTCTCCAGAATAGTGTCAGTTCCTCTAGTGACTCCCTCCTCCTCCTCCTCTCCAGAATAGTGTCAGTTCCTCGAGTGAGTCCCTACTCCTCCTTCTCTCCAGAATAGTGTCCCTCTAGTGAGTCTCTCCTCCTCTCCAGAATAGTGTCAGTTCCTCTAGTGAGGTCATCCTCCTCCTTCTCTCCAGAATAGTGTCCCTCTAGTGAGACTCTCCTCCTTCTCTCCAGAATAGTGTCCCTCTAGTGAGACTCTCCTCCTTCTCTCCAGAATAGTGTCCCTCTAGTGAGACTCTCCTCCTCCTCTCCAGAATAGTGTCAGTTCCTCTAGTGACTCCCTCCTCCTCCTCTCCAGAATCGTGTCAGTTCTTCGAGTGAGTCCCTACTCCTCCTTCTCTCCAGAATAGTGTCCCTCTAGTGAGACTCTCCTCCTCCTCTCCAGAATAGTGTCAGTTCCTCTAGTGACTCCCTCCTCCTCCTCTCCAGAATCGTGTCAGTTCTTCGAGTGAGTCCCTACTCCTCCTTCTCTCCAGAATAGTGTCAGTTCCTCTAGTGAGTCTCTCCTCCTCCTCCTTTCCAGAATAGTGTCAGTTCCTCTAGTGAGTCTCTCCTCCTCCTCTCCAGAATAGTGTCAGTTCCTCTAGTGAGTCTCCTCCTCCTTCTCTCCAGAATAGTGTCAGTTCCTCTAGTGAGTCCCTCCTCCTCCTTCTCTCCAGAATAGTGTCAGTTCCTCTAGTGAGAGTCTCTCCTCCTTCTTCTCTCCAGAATAGTGGCAGTTTCTCTAGTGAGAGTCCCTCCTCCTCCTCCTCTCCAGAATAGTGTCAGTTCCTCTAGTGAGTCTCTCCTCCTCCTCTCCAGAATAGTGTCAGTTCCTCTAGTGAGTCTCTCCTCCTTCTCTCCAGAATAGTGTCAGTTCCTCTAGTGAGTCTCTCATCCTCCTCTCCAGAATAGTGTCAGTTCCTCTAGTGCGTCCCCCCTCCTCCTCTCCAGAATAGTGTCAGTTTCTCGAGTGAGTCCCTCCTTCTCTCCAGAATAGTGTCCCTCTAGTGAGTCTCTCCTCCTCCTCTCCAGAATAGTGTCAGTTCCTCTAGTGAGGCCATCCTCCTCCTTCTCTCCAGAATAGTGTCAGTTCCTCTAGTGAGTCTCTCCTCCTTCTTCTCTCCAGAATAGTGGCAGTTTCTCTAGTGAGAGTCCCTCCTCCTTCTCCTCTCCAGAATAGTGTCAGTTCCTCTAGTGAGTCTCTCATTCTCCTCTCCAGAATAGTGTCAGTTCCTCGAGTGAGTCCCTCCTTCTCTCCAGAATAGTGTCCCTCTAGTGAGTCTCTCCTCCTCTCCAGAATAGTGTCAGTTCCTCTAGTGAGGCCATCCTCCTCCTTCTCTCCAGAATAGTGTCAGTTCCTCTAGTGAGTCTCTCCTCCTTCTTCTCTCCAGAATAGTGTCAGTTCCTCTAGTGAGTCCATCCTCCTCCTTTTCTCCAGAATAGTGTCCCTCTAGTGAGTCTCTCCTCCTCCTCTCCAGAATAGTGTCAGTTCCTCTAGTGAGGCCATCCTCCTCCTCCTCTCCAGAATAGTGTCAGTTTCTCTAGTGAGAGTCCCTCCTCCTCCTACTCTCCAGAATAGTGTCAGTTCCTCTAGTGAGACTGTCGGCCATCCTTCTCCTCCTCTTCCAGAAAGGCCTACTGGACAATTGTATATTCAAAATATATTTTGGTTTCTGATTAGTATGCTGTTGCATCGTACATTCATTTTACAACCTGCAATATTTGAATTTCCCACTTTAATTACATTATTGCCTCCAGCCAGCATTCAAAATAGCAGCGTTGTGATACTGTAGTCCTATAGCTTCATGAAACATAAACGTTAGGCTTAACGTGAGAAAATGATGAGCAAATACAAATGAACATGTATCCATTAAAGCAAAGCTATAACCAAGCATTAGCACCACATCAGCCTATCGATAGGCAGCAGCGTAAACGTTGCAATTTCAGAACCACAGACAGCGATTGGTAGTTGTTCTTTTAGGAAGGGGAGGGGCCCAAACTCTGACTATGCAGGGGTCCAGAGAAACTGTGCTACACCAGTGGAGTAGGTGTGTTTGTGTTTTGTGCAACATGATCAACATTTGTGTGGTGCTTATGCCGTAGTGACATAGGGACGATTAATTTGGCCTTGGTCAGTTGAGCCCTATTTCCTATATATTTTTTTCCTGGTGGGAACATTCTTTTCTAGGTGGTCTCTGCAGCCCGTATCCTGCTGAGAAACCCAGGCAACCAGGCTGCATACGAGCACTTTGAGACCATGAAGAACCAGTGGATTGACAACGTGGAGAAAATGACAGGTAGTGCCAGACCATCTTGTGTCATTTGTCGTTGATTACAAAAAGTGGGCGTTGTGGTCACTTCGTTATAAGCACTAAGAATGATGTCTTCTCCGTCTCTAGGTTTGGTGGACGAGGCCATAGACACCAAGTCTCTGTTGAATGCCTCTGAGGAGGCCATTAAGAAAGACCTGGATAAGTGTCGTGTGGCCATGGCTAACCACCAGCCCCAGATGTTAGTGGCAGGGGCAACTAGCATCGCCCGGCGGGCCAACCGGATCCTCCTGGTGGCGAAACGGGAGGTATAGATCATTTTTATTTACAGTACAATCACATTTATTTTAAAGCCCTTTTTACATCAGCAGTTGGCACAAAGTGATTTACAGATACCCAGCCTAAAACCCCAAATAGCAAGCAATGCAGATGCGCAAGCATACAAACACGTGCCACAATGGTGCACTTTAGCAGATTCGAATACAGACAAGTGAATTGCAGTTCAGATTAAAATACATACTATGAAAAGGATTCAAAATAGAAATGCATGAATACACTTTCTTTCCTAGGTGGAGAACTCTGAGGATCCTAAGTTCAGGGAGATAGTGAAGGCTGCATCTGATGAGCTCAGCCGGACCATCTCTCCCATGGTGATGGACGCCAAGGCTGTGGCTGGGAACATCACAGATCCAAGTATGTTCCAAGGCAGTTACCAGACATTTAGGATGTGTTTGATCATTATACTGTTTAACCTGCTGTTATAGCTACCCGTGTACAGCTTTCCAACATGACCTAATACTAAATATAAAGATTAATTCGGTCATTCTCTGAATCTGTGATTGTCAAAAGTTAAGGTTCAGTCGATGGTGTTATGGTTTTGGGGTCTGTCAATGTGTTACTGCTGCCACACAGCAGCTTTTGCGGCCTTTGTCTAATATCCTGTTTCTAAGGCCTATATGTATCTCCTTCTTCCTCCGTGGTGTCCAGGTCTGCAGAAGGGCTTCCTGGACTCAGGCTATCGAATCCTGGGTGCCGTTGCCATTGTGAGAGATGCCTTCCAGCCACAGGAACCAGACTTCCCACCACCACCACCTCCTGATCTGCATCAGCTGCACGTAAGTCGATCAATCAAATTAATTTATAAAGCTCTTTTCACATCAGCATCTGTCATAAAATACTTTATAGTCCTGCACTGTCAACACCAGGGGTTTGTTCAGTGGCGTAGAAATGGGATTTCAGAACTTTCATATAAAAAATATATATATATTTGTTAGAACGGATATGATTATCTGCCATGTAGAGTAGAGAGATTCATTTCTATCTGCAACATTCTGAACGTTTCACCTATCTGAATACACGCCAGGTCAGCGACGAGCCCGCCCCACCCAAACCCCCTCTCCCCGAGGGTGAGGTTCCTCCCCCCAGACCCCCTCCCCCAGAGGAGAAGGACGAGGACTTCCCAGAGCAGGTATTGGGAGAGATGGTGAGCGAGCCCATGATGATGGCCGCCAGGCAGCTCCACGAGGAGGCCCGCAAGTGGTCTAGCAAGGTGAGCTAACAGCACATACAGTTAGTTACATGTTGATGTTCAAAGTTAAGTTTATTGCGACCAGAAAACCATAGCGGAGCAGATTCAGCCATAATTCGGTGCCATTTAGGAAGTGTGACATGTACATATACATGTATACTGCACAATTACACTGGACACGGAATCCACCCCAGATGTGTTGTCATATTGGGGCGGCAGGGTAGCCTAGTTGTTAGAACATTGGACTAGTAATTGAAAGGTTGCAAGTTCAAATCCCCAAGCTGACAAGGTACAAATCTGCCATTCTGCCCCTGAATACGGCAGTTAACCCACTGTTCCTAGGCCGTCAATGAAAATAAGAATTTGTTCTTAACTGACCTGCCTAGTTAGATAAAGATAAAATATGTCCAATTTAATGCCTTGGTTTTTGTCATATTTTCAGGGTAACGATATAATCGGTGCAGCCAAGAGAATGGCCCTGCTCATGGCTGAGATGTCCCGTCTGGTGCGCGGTGGCAGTGGGAACAAGCGTGCCCTCATCCAGTGTGCCAAAGACATCGCCAAGGCCTCAGATGAGGTCACAAGGCTGGCCAAGGAGGTGGCCAAGCAGTGCACAGACAAACGAATCCGGACTAACCTGCTCCAGGTCAGCAGACCGACTGGTTCCTGGTCCAGTCTTCAAAATGCTAAATCCCATGTCTACGATGCAATAAATTGAATAAATATCTAAGTTTTGATAGCTATGCTGCCTTTATCAGGGTTTCATCTGGTCCAATATTCTACTAATGGATGAATTGAGCAAACAAGGACGGAAGAAGCAAGACTTTCAGACTGCTCTCTTCAGGTTTTTCTTGAGGAGCAGCAGCTGCTCTGGAAAGACCATAGAAAGGACAACATTATATTCATGTTGGAGTTGTAGGACTAAAGATAATTGAATTTCCACCCTGTCCTCGTGATTTGATTTAGGGTAGATCATTTGAAATAAATTACACTGTTTTCTGTTTTTATCTTCATGTCTCTGACTGGTTTCTCGGAACTTGAACTTAAATAAACTTCTCTGTGTTCCAGGTATGTGAGCGGATCCCCACCATTAGCACACAGCTCAAGATCCTCTCCACAGTCAAGGCCACCATGTTGGGTCGTACCAACATCAGTGAAGAGGAGTCAGAGCAGGTCAGTACACTGGAGATCATTGGATAACACACATCAACCACAGTTAACTTTTTTTTTGCATTTGGAATGACATTGTAATGGATTTTAGTGGTTTCTGTTATTATACAAGTGGAATAGTGTTCCTTATTCCACTTAAACTACTAAACTCCATTACAATGTCATTCCAAATGCAAAAATTACAGAAAAACACTCAAACATTTCAACTTGAAATTTAATATGAAATGCACTAAAGCAGTGGTTCTTAACCTTGTTGGAGGTACTGAACCCCACCAGTTTCATATGCGCATTCACCGAACCCTTCTTAATTGGAAAAATAAAATATAATGTTTTCAAATTCAAAACGTAGTTTACTGGTGCACAAAATGAACCGTGCATCAACGTCACTGTGTTCAAAGAACAAAATCATCAAAACATGATTTTCACACAAAAACAAAAAAATAATAAAGAATATTTGCTGCAAATCAATGTAACTTCTGCTGTTGCCTTTCAGAGACCAGTACAGAAATGCGTGGCTTCACCTTGGCAAATGCCAATCTCAGTCATTTTCGCAACAAAGTATGTTCCTTTTCTTCATTTTTAAGTCCAGCATCCTCGAAAAGGATTGCTCGCAAAGATATGTTGTAACAAACGGTGTGAAAATCTCCAGAGCTTTCTTAGCAATAACAGGGTACGTTACCATTTGTTGACACAAAAACGTTGAAAGCATTGTTGTTCTGAAGAGTTGCTGTTGAACCTGGCTATGCTGAATTTCAATGATTTCATTGAGGTATTCATCATTGACATCTGTTGTCTCAACACTAAATGTGAACGGCTGTCTCACCCATGCTGGATATGACTCTCTTGTAGGGAAGTATCCGTCGAGAGACTTTGCAAGCTCATCTAAGTGCGTGGCAATTGCTTGCTTCAGTTCCGAAGGTACAGAAATGTCTCCGATTCCAGATACATCTTCGATCTTACTTACACAGTCGTCCAGCAGGGGAAAGTTTGCGAAGTTATCGTTCTCTGTTTGTCGTTTCCATAACGGTAGCTTTTTCTACAAAAGCCTTCAGGTTTTCCTCCGCTTCAATGATGTTGACTCCACCGCCCTGCATCTTTTGATTGAGATGATTGAGAGCTGCGAAGATATCAGCCATGTATGCTAAAATGAGAATGAACTCAGAATTTTTGAAGCGATCTGCATGACAATGTTGGTGCTCTTGCAAAAACAGGGCTAATTCCACACGCACGGCAAAATCACGATTTAGCACCTGTCCCCGGGATAACCACCAAACGTTAGAATGGTACAGAAGTACCTCGAATTCAGAGCCCATTTCTTTACACAGCGCACTGAAAATGCGGTGCCTCAGAGCACTAGTTTGCACATAGTTCACGCATTCCACTACAATTTTTAATACTTCTGCCAGTTTTGGAGGCAAGGTTTTTGTTGCCAACGCATGCCTGTGCAGAATACAATGCGTAACAATGATGTGTGGTGCATCGGCTTTGACTAGCGCACCAAAACCAGACTTTCTTCCCAGCATGACTGGAGCTCCGTCCGAACAAACTGCAGAAACCATATCCCACGAAAGATTGTTGTCTTTGAAGAAGTCATCCACAAGTTTCTTCACATCGGCTGCCTTAGTTGTTGTTGTAAGAGGCTTACAAAATAAAACCTCTTCCTTTATCACGTCGTCTTTCACATAGCGCACGAATACAGCAAGCTGGCTTAGATTGGAAACGTCTGTGGTCTCGTCGAGTTGAAGGCTGAATTTTGCCGGGCTTGAAATCAGATCTGCAACTACTTGAGCCAAGATGTCTTTGCTCATGTCCTCTATTCTGTCGCTGATGGTGTCATTTAAAAGAGGAATTTGGGATAACTTAACTTCAGCCTCTTTTCCCAGCATGATATTCGCCATCTTCAACACAGCTGGTTTTACGAGTGTTTCACCAATGGTGTGTGGTTTGCCCTGTTTTGCGATCAGGTAAGCAACTTTGTGCGATGCTGTGAGGATCGGTTTGTTGATAGGTACAAAGCCGAGAACAGGCAGAGTAGCCTTTTCATCGAATCGGGCTCTCTTCACCTTGAATTCAGCGAGCGTTGTGTTCTTGTATTTTCCATCTCCACGCAGCTTAAGGAAGTGTTCTCTTAGTTTTGCCGGTGCTAGACTAGAATTGCTCAACTTAGCATTGCAAATCATGCCGTTAGGACGCTGACTCCCACCCATCACGTTCCGTTATACATGTGAATCCATATTGTACATATTCGTCCGACCACTTTCTTTTTTTGCTCGACATAGTAATTATGAAGGGATTAAAATATTAAGAAAGAAATCACAAGGCGTACCATCACGACAGTCACAAGTCGACTACTGCGTGCACCAAATTCCCTGCAGCACAGATAGGCCAAGCCATGTAGCGTGATCACCTGCAGCCAATGATGGCCAAGCGGGGCGTGTCATCACGAATCATATGAGTCGGATGTGTGTCTTGACCTCCCCCGAACCCCTGAGACTGACTCACCGAACCCCTGGGGTTCGATCGAACCCAGGTTAAGAACCACTGCACTAAAGTATAATGTAACAGTAATGTTACAATGTACAGTGTTTCCCCTAGGATTTCTTTCAGCAGTGGTGGCAAAGGTGGTGGCGCAATGACATGCTAGCTGTTCCCATAGACTTCCAGTCATTGAGCCTACAGCTATCCATTTAAAAGTGTATATCAGCAGAGATATATGTATTTTTTTTATTATTACATTTTTTGCAGTGCTGGCAACAATTTATAATCTGTGGTCCGTTGCTGCTAATATATAGGGGAAACATTGATATAAATAGCATGTTGTTACTAGTGTAATTACAGTGTTACTACACAAGAGCAACTTCATGTAAAATGTGACCAACATGTTTCTTTCCTTCCCCCTCACCCAGGCCACAGAGATGTTGGTTCACAATGCCCAGAACCTGATGCAGTCTGTGAAGGAGACGGTAAGAGAGGCTGAGGCTGCCTCCATCAAGATCCGGACAGATGCAGGCTTCACTCTCCACTGGATCCGTAAGACACCCTGGTACCAATAAGAAGATACGGGCCAACTGTCCTTTCAACTACGTCCCAAATGGCACTCTATTCCCTATGTAGGGCATTACTTTTGACTTGGGCTCATGTCTGGTTAAAAGTAGTGTACTAAATAGGGAATACAGTAGGTTGCCATTTGGGACACGTATTATTCTGTTCCTCTGCTCAAGGCTCAGCTTGTTAAGAAGAAAAAAACACCCAGATCCTTTGAGCAATAGATTTGATGGACACATACATACTAATTCCAAGCTACAATGAATGAAAACTCTGCCTGGTTGGGTTAAAAAGAGTGAGTTAATACTGAATACACATATATCAGTCAATGTCAATCCCATACCTGCCTGTAAACAGTGTTATTAGACTTCCTAGGTGTGTGTGTGTGTGTGTGTGTGTGTGTGTTAGAGTTTTGCTTTTCTTATCCAGTAAGATTAACGGAGTACTATTATCAGTCTCATTTAAACATACAGTAGCCCCAAATCGAAGTAAAAATTTGAACATTATTAAGATTTGTCTTGGAAGATGTTTGTATATCTTTATACTGGTTCTTTATTTCACTATCTGCATTGTGCAGTCGTTCACTGTTGCTCGAACCAACTCATTGGGAGTTGGTTCGAGCATGTCGTTATGCTGAGCTCTACACGCAAATATATATGATTCAGTGGTTATTATGTCTGTTTACACTATGTTCTAGAAACGGAAAAATAAACACTATTCCCTTTTCCATATATGTATTACAATTGAAGTCGGAAGTTTACATGCACTTAGGTTGGAGACATTAAAACTTGTTTTTTAACCACTCTACAAATTTCTTGTTAACGAACTATAGTTTTGGCAAGTCGGTTAGGACATCGACTTTGTGCATGATACAAGTCATTTTTCCAACAATTGTTTACAGACAGATTATTTCACTTATAAGTCACTGTATCACAATTCCAGTGGGTCAGAAGTTTGCATACAGTGAGTTGACTGCGCCTTTTAAACAGCTTGGAAAATTCCAGAAAATTATGTCATGGCTTTAGAAGCTTCTGATAGGCTAATTGCCATCCATTTGAGTCAATTGGGGGTGTACCTGTGGTTGTATTTCAAGGCCTACCTTCAAACTCAGTGCCTCTTTGCTTGACATCATGGGAAAATCAGCCAAGACCTCAGAAAATAAATTGTACACCTCCACAAGTCTGGTTCATCCTTGGGAGCAATTTCCAAATGCCTGAAGGTACCACGTTCATCTCTACAAACAATAGTATGCGAGTATAAACACCATGGGACCATGCAGCCGTCATACCGCTCAGGAAGGAGACTCGTTCTGTCTCCTAGAGATGAACGTACTTTGGTGCGAAAAGTGCAAATCAATCCCAGAACAGCAGCAAAGGACCTTGTGAAGATGCTGGAGGAAACCGGTACAAAAGTATCTATATTCACAGTAAAACGAGTCCTATATTGATATAAACTGAAAGGCCGCTCAACAAGGAAGAAGCCACTGCTCCAAAACCGCCATAAAAAAGCCAGACTCCGGTTTGCAACTGCACATTGGGACAAAGATTGTACTTTTTGGAGAGTTGTTCTCTGGGCTGATGAAACAAAAATAGAACTGTTTGGCCATAATGACCATTGTTATGTTTGGAGGAAAAAGGGGGAGGCTTGCAAGCCGAAGAACATCATCCCAATCGTGAAGCACGGGGGTGGCAGCATCATGTTGTGGAGGTGCTTTGCTGCAGGAGGGACTGGTGCACTTCACAAAATAGATGGCATCATGAGGTAGGACAATTATGTGGATATATTGAAGCAAATTCTCAAGACATAAATCAGGAAGTGAAAGCTTGGTTGCAAATGGGACTTCCAAATGGACAATGACCCCAAGCATACTTCCAATGTTGTGGCAAAAGGGCTTAAGGACAACAAAGTCAAGATATTGGAGTGGCCATCACAAAGCCCTGACCTCAATCCAATAGAAGATGTGTGGGCAGAACTGAAAATCGTGTGCGAGCAAGGAGGCCTACAAACCTGACTCAGTTACACCAGCTCTGTTAGGGCAAATGGGCCAAAATTCATCAACTTCTTGTGGGAAGCTTGTGGAAGGCTACCCAAGTTTAACAATTGAAAGGCAATGCTACCAAATAGTAATTGGGTGTATGTAAACTTCTGACCCACTGGGAATGTGATGAAAGAAATAAAACCTGAAATAAAACATTTTCTCTACCATTATTCTGACATTTCACATTCTTAAAATAAAGTGGTGTTCCTAACTGACCTAAGACAGTGAATTTTTACTAGGATAAAATGTCAGGAATTGTGAGACTGAGTTTAAATGTATTTGTCTACGGTGTATGTAAACTTCTAACTTCAACTGTAGATAGTGAGTTGGTTTTTGTAGCAATGTTTAAAAAAAAAAAAAGTATTGTCAAGACTGTCAGAGATTATTCTAGCCTGGTCCCAAATCTGTTTGTGCTCTTTGCACCGGAGTTGGCGTGATAGCACTAAACAGACTAGCACTCAGGCTAAGTTTGTTCCACCATTAACTTTTAAATATATTTTTTTATGTTTTGAGGTTTATTATATCTGCGCTGTTGGAAAACACAAGGGCTCGATCTTCAGACACATTGCATAGAGAATGTCTTATTAACTTATGTTTACAACCATTTAGCGTACAAGAGAGTTGACGATTGAAAATAAATATCCATTAAGATGACATGTATACAACTATGGCAGTTTCTGGACTAGCTTGATTTTTCACCATGTTGCATTGAGATTACATGTAGACCTTAGGTCTCCCTCTGGTCTGGCCCTCTATATTTTGTACTTCTCAGAGAAACTATAGCAAGCCAGTCTCTGTGTTTTAGCCTGACTAGAGGCCAACTGTACTGTAATGTTTAAACTGTGTCTTGACATAACGTGGTGTGCGCTGCACAACCAATTTTGTGAAACATTAATGAATGATCAGTCAAATACTTTGAAGATTAGGTCTGGGTATGGGGGATAAAGACGGTGTGGACAGTTTGTGGGCTAGCTTCTGATTACTCTATTAAGCTGAGTACTTGACTAAGGTGACACTATGTCCAGGTAGTCTCTCTTCCGTGAGACTACCTGTGTGTTTAAGTTCAATGCATCACATGAAACTGGTGTTGAAATATCAGCCTTCTCTTCCTCTTATATCTTCAAACTACACTAAACTAACCCTTACAGTTGCTAACACAGCGGGTACAAACGGTTGGACGTTTTTAAAATGTTTTTTTTTTGTGTGTCTGAATAAGACCAGCGCAGTTTGAATGTGTAGATGAAGTTACTGAGACCCTACAAAACCATCTGAAGTGCCTTGTAATAAAAAATACTAATTGCAATAAAAAACAATTAATTTACAGGAAATTATGTTTTGTATCTACTTTGTGGTAAGCGCTACTCAAGGCATTATACTTCTGTTCAGACACATTTTTGTGATATTTATAAGATGCGTACAAAGTGAGATATGATATTAGAGTCAAGTACTGCTTTTTGGTATTGTTCACATTATTTTGTAATAAAACATTTAAGACTCCCAACAGCAATTCCTCTCTTATTTATAACACGATAGTGCCGAGGGGTTAATAACACAGTAATCCTTGTTATAACTGTAGTGATACATTTACATTTGTAGGCTCAGCCCTAATTGATGTCTTCTCTGCCACCTGGAGCTGTATGGCAAATGGTCCAGGAACACAAGGAGAGGACAATACCCAAGGACTATTCAGCCCTTCCCCATCTGATGGGACTAAAGGTCTACAAGTTAAGAATACTCTGTTATGGTATTCTTAACTTGTAGACCTTTTAACCGACAACCTCCGCTTATTGACTGAGTCTGCTATCCCCACATGCTTCAAGATATCCACCATTGTTCCTGTACCAAAGAAAGCAAAGGTAACTGAACTAGATGACAATTGCCCCGTAGCACTCGCTTCTGTCATCATGAAGTGCTTTGATAGACTTGTCAAGGATCATATCACCTCTACCTTACCTGACACCCTAGACCCACTTCAATGTGCTTATCGCCCCCAATAGATCCACAGAAGATGTCATCGCACTGCACAAAGCCCTTTCCCATATGGACAAGAGGAATACCTACAGTGCTTTGCCAATGTATTCGGCCCCCTTGAACTTTGCGACCTTTTGCCACATTTCAGGCTTCAAACATAAATATATAAAACTGCATTTTTTTGTGAAGAATCAACAAGTGGGACACAATCATGAAGTGGAACGACATTTATTGGATATTTCTAACTTTTTTAACAAATCAAAAACTGAAAAATTGGGCGTGCAAAATTATTCAGCCCCTTTAAGTTAATACTTTGTAGCGCCACCTTTTGCTGCGATTACAGCTGTAAGTCGCTTGGGGTATGTCTCTATCAGTTTTGCACATTGAGAGACTGAGATTTTTTCCCATTCCTCCTTGCAAAACAGCTCGAGCTCAGTGAGGTTGATGGAGAGCATTTGTGAACAGCAGTTTTCAGTTCTTTCCACAGATTCTCGATTGGATTCAGGTCTGGACTTTGACTTGGCCATTCTAACACCTGGATATGTTTATTTTTGAACCATTCCATTGTAGATTTTGCTTTATGTTTTGGATCATTGTCTTGTTGGAAGACAAATCTCCGTCCCAGTCGCAGGTCTTTTGCAGACTCCATCAGGTTTTCTTCCAGAATGGTCCTGTATTTGGCTCCATCCATCTTCCCATCAATTTTAACCATCTTCCCTGTCCCTGCTGAAGAAAAGCAGGCCCAAACCATGATGCTGCCACCACCATGTTTGACAGTGGGGGATAGTGTGTTCAGGGTGATGAGCTGTGTTGCTTTTACGACAAACGTAACGTTTTGCATTGTTGCCAAAAAGTTCAATGTTGGTTTCATCTGACCAGAGCACCTTCTTCCACATGTTTGGTGTGTCTCCCAGGTGGCTTGTGGCAAACTTTAAACAACACTTTTTATGGATATCTTTAAGAAATGGCTTTCTTCTTGTCACTCTTCCATAAAGGTCTGATTTGTGCAATATACAACTGATTGTTGTCCTATGGACAGAGTCTCCCACCTCAGCTGTAGATCTCTGCAGTTCATCCAGAGTGATCATGGGCCTCTTGGCTGCATCTCTGATCAGTCTTCTCCTTGTATGAGCTGAAAGTTTAGGAGGGACGGCCAGGTCTTGGTAGATTTGCAGTGGTCTGATACTCCTTCCATTTCAATATTATCTCTTGCACAGTGCTCCTTGGGATGTTTAAAGCTTGGGAAGTCATTTTGTATCCAAATCCGGCTTTAAACTTCTTCACAACAGTATCTCGGACCTGCCTGGTGTGTTCCTTGTTCTTCATGATGCTCTCTGCGCTTTTAACGGACCTCTGAGACTATCACAGTGCAGGTGCATTTATACGGAGACTTGATTACACACAGGTGGATTGTATTTATCATCATTAGTCATTTAGGTCAACATTGGATCATTCAGAGATCCTCACTGAACTTCTGGAGAGAGTTTGCTGCACTGAAAGTAAAGGGGCTGAATAATTTTGCACGCCCAATTTTTCTATTTTTGATTTGTTATAAAAGTTTGAAATATCCAATAAATGTTTTTCCACTTCATGATTGTGTCCCACTTGTTGTTGATTCTTCACAAAAAAATACAGTTTTATATCTTTATGTTTGAAGCCTGAAATGTGGCAAAAGGTCGCAAAGTTCAAGGGGGCCGAATACTTTCGCAAGGCACTGTATGTGTAAGTGAGTGCTGTTTTTTTTGTGTGCTTTGTCTCTGTTGTTGTATCTCTTAATATGGGTGATAATTGTGAAATTCCAATAAAAATACTGTTACAAGACAACACTTCTCGAGGAAAGCCACAACGGCACGATCCCTCCAACTCAACAAGCCCCAGAAATGTTGATACAATTGTCAGCTTGGTGTCACTAAAGTACCTTATCACAACCCCCAGGTACTTAGAAACACTTACATCCGTGGACTCATCGAGGAGGAGGCTGAAACGCTGGTCAACTACATCTGTGGACTCATCGAGGAGGAGGCTGAAACGCTGGTCACCCACATCTGTGGACTCATCGAGGAGGAGGCTGAAACGCTGGTCACCCACATCCGTGGACTCATCGAGGAGGAGGCTGAAACACTGGTCACCCACATCTGTGGACTCATCGAGGAGGAGGCTGAAACCCACATCTACGACCAACTTTTTCAGAAAGTATGGTGCTAGAACACCATTAATCATTTATGTGCACATTGTCCTGTGCATTTTGAAGTGGGTAGCAGCAGTGGAGTCTGAGAAAGCAGCTCTACATGCTTCTCCAATGTGATTACATGCCAGCATGGAACAGTGTTCAGCGACAGCTAATGCCATGGTGGCCTCAGCCTTTTTTGCAGAGTAATTTTTTTTTATACCATAAATGGCAGCTTGTTATGGGTCCTAGGGCTTTGCCTTTTGAGTATGTTTTTGAGTTGTCGTGTTTTTTTACATCACTGAGTTTGGCGTAGAAATCAGCCTTACAATACAGGCAGGATGCCCGTGTATCATCTCCAATAAATGGCTTCAACCAGCCTTTGAATTCAGGGTTTGATTCCCACTCCTTTCTGTATTTTTGAGTGTACAGTTTAGACTGAGACATGATGAGCTAGCCAGCTAAATGTTTAGCTCATGTCACAGAGAGGCACACACATAGTGGACAAGGTGAGTAAGTGACTGAGACTGTGTGAGTCAAATGCAGTGATTTATTTTTGTGCAGTAATTTATTTTAGACAAAGAACATTTTACATCCCGCCCTGAACATTCAGGGTCGGATCAGCCAGCGGCGGCTTCCAGCACGGCAATTCATTTGCAGTCTGTACGCGGAGGGGTGAACATCTCCCAAAGTGAGTGCTTTGGGACGGGGGTGGGGCCCACGGCAGCACCCGCTGCTCATTGAGAAGAGTAAGAACGATACGTGCTTTCACGTCAGAATCTAAAAGTCTCCAATAACACCAGAAAAAGTCTCTAAATTTGTCGCTAGTCAATTTTTTTTGAATGTGTCGCTAGATGGGTCTGAATACTCGCTAAATATAGCGACAAAGTTACTAAGTTGGCAACACTGGACTCTCGGGCACACTTGTGCAACTGATATGGCACGTACACCTCCTATGGAATCCGGAAGTTTCCGAAGGCAGCTCTTCTGAGAGGAGTCGAAGCCACCTGAGCTCTCTCTTGAATCTACGACGGGTGAGTTGGATACTCCTGAGCCTATGCAGTTGGGAAGAACTAGGCTATCAGTTTGGGAGCGCTCACAGAGGATGAAGAGTAACTGTTGTCTGTACTGTGGAGGGGCAGGACATTTTATAGCTACCTGCCCTATTAGGAAACCCTTGTCTTTAGTGGGTACCAGTACTATGGTGAGTCAGACTGGGAGTTCCCTAATTCCCATCACCCGCACACCCCTTTTTGCTCTTGTGCTGTGGGGAGACCAATCTAAGTCTCTCCGAGTGCTCATTGACTCTGGGGCTGATGAAAATCTTATGTATGCCACTATGGCGTTGGAGCTTGGTATTCCCACTCAGCATCTCTCTGTGCCCACGAATGCAAGGGCACTGGATGGCCGCTCTATAGGGGAACTTACCAATAGTACTGTGCCCGTTCAATTACGGGTTTCTGGTAACCACAGTGAGACAATACAGTTCCTCCTCATTACATCTCCCCATGTTCCGGTTGTGTTGGGTTTTTCCTGGCTCCAAAAACACAATCCTGTGATTTTCTTTAACCTTTATTTAACTAGGCAGATCAGTTAAGAACAAATTATTATTTTCAATGACGGCCTAGGAACACTGGGTTAACTGCCTAGTTTAGGGGCAGAACTACAGATCTTTACCTTGTCAGCTCGGGGATTCGATTTCGCAACCTTTCAGTTAGTCCAACGCTCTAACCACTAGGCTACCTGCTGTCCTGACTGGACCACAAGCTCCATCCTGAGTTGGAGTCCATTTTGCCAGTCCCACTGCCTTCAAGCAGCACAGCCTTCCCCAAGTCGTCTTCCTCAAAATGTTAGCAAGACTGTGGATGTCTCTTCTATCCCCACAGAATACCATGACCTGGAAGTGTTCAGTAAGGCACGTGCTACTTCCCTTCCCCGTCCTTATGATTGTTCCATTGATCTTCTCCCAGGCACTACACCACCTCGTTTGTCGATTGTATTCTCTGTCTGGACCAGAGACCAAAGCTATGGAGGAGTACATAGGAGTCTCTGGCCACTGGGCCGCCCGTATCTCCTGCCAGCGCAGGGTTTTTCTTTGTGGTGAAGAGGGACAAGACCCTACGTCCGTGCATTGACAACTGGGGACTTAATGACATTACTGTCAAGAATCGTTACCTCTACCTCTCCTTTGCGTTTGAACCTCTCCAGGTGGTCATCATATTTTCCAAGTTGGACCTTCGAAATGCCTACCATCTGGTTCGGATACACGAGGGGGGTGAGTGGAAGACAGCCTTCAACACAGCCAGTGGACATTATGAGTACCAGGTCAATGCCCCTGTTGTTTTCCAGGCTTTATTCAATGATGTGCTTCGGGACATGCTAAACCGGTTTGTGTTTGTGCACATAGATCCAGATCATACTAAACATGCTCAATGGGTGACATGTCTGGTGAGTATGCAGTTGCGCAATACCCTAGATGCAGTTGCACCCCTAAAAACTAAAAACATTTCTCATTAGAAACTAGCTCCCTGGTACACAGAAAATACCCGAGCTCACAAGCAAGCTTCCAGAAAATTGGAATGGAAATGGCGCCACACCAAACTGGAAGTCTTCCGACTAGCTTGGAAAGACAGTACCGTGCAGTACCGAAGAGCCCTTACTGCTGCTCGATCATCCTATTTTTCTAACTTAATTGAGCAAAATAAGAACAATCCGAAATTCCTTTTTGATACTGTCGCAAAGCTAACTAAAACGCAGCATTCCCCAAGAGAGGGTGGCTTTCAGTTCAGCAGTGATAAATTCATGAACTTCTTTGTGGAAAAGATCATGATTATTAGAAAGCAAATTACGGACTCCTCTTTAAATCTGCGTATTCCTTCAAAGCTCAGTTGTCCTGAGTCTGCACAACTCTGCCAGGACTTAGGATCAAGAGAGACGCTCAAGTGTTTTAGTACTATATCTCTTGACACAATGATGAAAATAATTATGGCCTCTAAACCTTCAAGCTGCATACTGGACCCTATTCCAACTAAACTACTGAAAGAGCTGCTTCCTGTGCTTGGCCCTCCTATGTTGTTGGCCCTCCTATGTTGTTGGCCCTCCTATGTTGAACATAATAAACGGCTCTCTATCCACCGGATGTGTACCAAACTCACTAAAAGTGGCAGTAATAAAGCCTCTCTTGAAAAAGCCAAACCTTGACCCAGAAAATACAAAAAACTATCGGCCTATATCGAATCTTCCATTCCTCTCAAAAATGTTAGAAAAGGCTGTTGCGCAGCAACTCACTGCCTTCCTGAAGACAAACAATGTATACCAAATGCTTCAGTCTGGTTTTAAACCCCATCATAGCACTGAGACTGCACTTGTGAAGGTGGTAAATTACCTTTTAATGGCATCAGACCGAGGCTCTGCATCTGTCCTCGTGCTCCTAGACCTTAGTGCTGCTTTTGATACCATCGACCACCACATTCTTTTGGAGAGATTAGAAACCCAAATTGGTCTACACGGACAAGTTCTGGCCTGGTTTAGATCTTATCTGTCGGAAAGATATCAATTTGTCTCTGTGAATGGTTTGTCCTCTGTACAGTCGTCTCAAATAAAACTGTGAAGGACCTCGGCGTTACTCTGGACCCTGATCTCTCTTTTGAAGAACAAATCAAGACCATTTCAAGGGCAGCTTTTTTTCCATCTACGTAACATTGCAAAAATCAGAAACTTTCTGTCCAAATATGATGCAGAAAAATTAATCCATGCTTTTGTCACTTCTAGGTTAGACTACTGCAATGCTCTACTTTCCGGCTACCCAGATAAAGCACTAAATAAACTTCAGTTAGTGCTAAATACGGCTGCTAGAATCCTGACTAGAACCAAAAGATGTGATCATATTACTCCAGTGCTAGCCTCCCTACACTGGCTTCCTGTCAAGGCAAGGGCTGATTTCAAGGTTTTACTGCTAACCTACAAAGCATTACATGGGCTTGCTCCTACCTATCTCTCTGATTTGGTCCTGCCGTACATACCTACATGTACGCTACGGTCACAAGACGCAGGCCTCCTAATTGTCCTTGTCTCAGGATGGTAAGTTGGTGGTTGAAGATATCCCTCTAGTGGTGTGGGGGCTGTGCTTTGGCAAAGTGGGTGGGGTTATATCCTTCCTGTTTGGCCCTGTCCTGGGGTGTCCTCGGATGGGGCCACAGTGTCTCCTGACCCCTCCTGTCTCAGCCTCCAGTATTTATGCTGCAGTAGTTTATGTGTCGGGGACTAGGGTCAGTTTGTTATATCTGGAGTACTTCTCCTGTCCTATTCGGTGTCCTGTGTGAATTTAAGTGTGCTCTCTCTAATTCTCTCTTTCTTTCTCTCTCTCGGAGGACCTGAGCCCTAGGACCATGCCTCAGGACTACCTGACATGACGACTCCTTGCTGTCCCCAGTCCACCTGGCCGTGCTGCTGCTCCAGTTTCAACTGTTCTTCCTTATTATTATTCGACCATGCTGGTCATTTATGAACATTTGAACATCTTGGCCATGGGGCGGCAGGGTAGCCTAGTGGTTAGAGCGTTGGACTAGTAACCGGAAGGTTGCAAGTTCAAATCCCCAAGCTGACAAAGTACAAATCAGTTGTTCTGCCCCTGAACAGGCAGTTAACCCACTGTTCCTAGGCTGTTATTGAAAATAAGAATTTGTTCTTAACTGACTTGCCTAGTTAAATAAAGCATGCTTGCTCAAAACTGTGACATTTGTGACAAAACTGCACCTTTTATTGTCCCCAGCAGAAGTTGCAACTGTGTAATGATGCTGTTTAATCAGCTTCTTGATATGCCACACCTGTCAGGTGGATGGATTATCTTGAGAGAAAGGAGAAATGCTCATTAACAGGGATCTAAACAAATGTGTGTGCACAATCTGAGAGAAATAAGCTTTTTGTGCATATGGAACATTTCTGGGATCTGTTATTTCAGCTCATGAAACATGGGACCAACACATTTCATGTTACGTTCATATTTTTTATTTGTAATTGCGCCTCTAGCAAGTGAGAAATGTGCCATCTAATGTGCCAGTCTAGTGATGGTTCTGTACTGCTGCTTCTCATTTCATGGCAAAGTTTGCAAATAATAGATACAAATTATATACTTACTCATGATATACTTCTGCCAGGTAAGACTACTTTGAAGTTAACATTTAATTAAGAAGGTATTGGGGAAAGTATTTCTGTCAACCCACAAGATGGTTATCATGATTATAGACAAACACGCGCACCACACAGACAGGCAGGGAATATTTCTGGAAATGAATTGACAGGATTTGTGTTAGGTTTGGCTTTTTAAGCCAATAGTGGCTAACCAGGGGTGGGCTAATGTCAATTCTGAATGGATTAAATTGTAGATGGGAGCTTGCGGTATCTGATACTTGTGAGATATGTTTATGACAGTTTGCAGTGGAACACGCGAAAATTGAGATCTACTGATAGCATGCGATCGACCTGTTGGGGACCCCTGATCTACACTGATTGAAATAGATTTAACAAGTGGCATCAATAAGAAATCATAGCTTTCACCTGGATTCTGTGCATGTTCATGTGTTCCACCGCAAACTGTCGTAAACAAATCTCCCAAATCCCACATCAGTCACTGGCTTCATCAATGAGTGCATCAACGACGTCGTCCCCACAGTGCCCATACATACCCCAACCAGATGCCATGGATTACAGGCAACATCCGCACTGAGCTAAAGGGTAGAGCTGCTGCATTCAAGGAGTGGGACTCTAACTTCTATGCAAGCAACACTGAAGCATGCATGAGGGCATCAGCTGTTCTGGATGACTGTGTAACCACGCACTCCGTAGCCGATGTGAGTAAAAACTTTAAACAATTCAACATTCACAAGGCCGCAGGGCCAGATGGATTACTTGGACGTGTACTCCGAGCATGCATTGACCAACTGGCAAGTGTCTTCACTGATATTTTCAACTTGACTACAACTCAGCATTCAACATCATAGTGCCCTCAAAGCTCATCACTAAGCTAAGGACCGTGGGACTAAACACCTCACTCTGCAACTGGATCCTGGACTTCCTAACGGGCCACCCCCAGGGGTAAGGGTAGGCAACACGCTGATCCTAACAACTGGGGCCCCTCAGGGGTGCGTGTTCAGACCCTTCCTGTACTCCCTGTTCACTCATGATTACATGGCCAAGCAGGACTGCAACACCATCCTTAAGTTTGCCGATGACACAACATTGAAAGGCCAGGATAACAACATCTCCCTCAACATGATCAAAACAAAGGAGATGATTGTGGACTACAGGAAAAGGAGGACCGAGCATACCCCCATTCTCATCGACGGGGCTGTAGTGGAGGAGGTTGAGATCTTCAAGTTCCTTGGTGTCCACATCACCAACAAACTATCATGGTCCAAACACACCAAGACAGTTGTGAAGTGGACACGACAACACCTATTCCCCCACAGGAGTCTGAAAAGATTTGGTATGGGTCCCCAGATCCTCAAAGTTCCTACATGTACATACACTACCGGCAAACGTTTTTGGAACAGGTTTTTCTTTATTTTCTTTCTTTGTTTTTCTTTATTTTTACTATTTTATACATTTTAGAATAATAGGGAAGACATCAACTATTAAATAACACACAGAATCATGTAGTAACTAAAAAAGTGTTAAACAAATCTAAATATATTTTATATTTGAGATTGTTCAAAGTAGCCACCCTTTGCCTTGATTACATTTACATTACATTTAAGTCATTTAGCAGACGCTCTTATCCAGAGCGACTTACAAATTGGTGCATTCACCTTGATGACAGCTTTGCACACTCTTGGCATTATTGCAACCAGCTGAGGTAGTCACCTGTGCCTAATATGTCACACCTGTATTACCTTGGTAAAGGAATAATGCTCACTAACAGGGATGTAAACATATGTGAGAGAAATAGGCTTTATATGTTGAGGTTATATTTTTATGTTTTCATAGGGCCCTATGATATACGTACAAAATCATACGAAATGCTCTGAGACCAGGTTGGTGCAGGTGATCTCAGTATTAGCTAAAGTTACCTACATTTTTCTATTGATTATAAATCAATAGCGAGTCACAAATGTTTTAATTCAGGCAATATCTAAAGCCAGCATGTGATAGATTTTTGTCCAATAAAACGGTTGTTGTGACTGCAGAGATTAGTGCGGCTGTAGAAGCCAACATGGAGAAAGGCAGAGTGACAGCTAAAGCACTTGGGTAAGTGTGTAACTATTTAACGGTATTTAGAAACTCAATGCTCAGGTGTGTATAAAATGCTGATAAATTATGGCTTTGTAGTGATGCTTCGTAAACTAGCACGGAGATGGGTATCTAGTGAAGGAGTATCGATCTGTGCGATACTGGTTCAGGTAGCTGTAGCTAGCAAGAATGCTATGAATTTCCACGTGCAACAATATTGGCGCATGTTAATACATTGATTAGCATAATATCTTGTTCTGACACGCGCTCTTATGAAACGAGATTACACAAGTTGTCATTCTGCTGCTGTGCTTAAATTATCGCATCAGAGAGCACTATAATGCTTATATGGTGGCCATGACGGTCCAAGCTTTGTATCCTTAACCACAGCTGCATTTTCCATGCATGATGCAAAATGGATACGTTGAACATCGGCTATTAATCAGTATGTGCAACAAAGTATCACGTTAGGCAACGCTAATGTTTATTTATTTAACTAGCTATGCAAACGTGCTAAGGACTGAAAATAGGGGACGTGTGCAGCCAACCACATACCTAGAAAAATATATCGCACCGCCCAGTGCAATTCAAGCCAATCCGTTTTGGAAACCGTATTCGAGGAGGTTCCAGTTTTAGTCGGAATTGCTGAGAAATTATCACGCTGCTATTGCTGGTTGGAATTGAGTGGTAGCTTCACCAGTTTGTTATACTAAAGCTATAATCAACCTAAACTGACAAAATGACTACTGCAAGGTAAGACTGTTATATTGCTGGGAAGGAAATAATCATTTGTCTATATTATGTGTCATGTTTCTCCTGTTATTCCAGTGATAATGGTTAGATAAAAAGGGAATATCTGAAACATAGTGATCGGCTATATCCTATGGACTTCTTGTTAGGGAATGACTTGGAAGAAACTGCAGGATTTGAGGGTCAGTTATCTTGTCATAAGAGTAGAACGTGACCATAACCTGTCAAAGCTATGAAACCTTGTCAAAGATAACTATCTTTCAAAGTGTGTGATTAAAATAAATGTACCCTCAGTTACTGTCTATATAGACCCATTACCATATGGAGTTTAAATGCATTATGGAATGTGCACTGGCCTTCATTTTTCAGGTTTGCTGTTTGTGTGTGCATGCATGTGGTGACGTTGCTATATAGGCCTTCAGCTGTTAGTTAGGCACATGTGGAGCTCATGTGTCACCTATGTGATAGCTGCATGTGCCTAAAATATGATGTTGTCAGTGGAATAAACACTTTAGGCTCCGTAGTGTGCTGAAACACTCATAGGGGTTTAGTGTGATTCTTCATAACCAACACAGTTGCACCATGCATTCATATTCTGTCTGAGTAGAAGTGCTGATCTAGGATTAGGTCCTCCCTGTCCATGTAATCTTATTCATTATCTAAAAGGCAAAACTGATCCTTAGATCAGCACTCTTCCATTGTTCTCTTTTAAGACTGACGGTTCAGAGGATATGGTTTAGTTTGATAGAGTGAGACATGCATATGTTCGCGTCTGCTTAGATCCTGTGTTCTCTCTTCAGTACAGGATTCCTCATGTGTCCCACGTGTTGCTCACAGGGAACAGCTCAGATGACAGACTTGACTTGTCTTAACCCCTTTCACTCTGAGGAGCACAGGACTTCCTCAAATGCGCTCCACTGGTAACAGAGCCACCACAGAAACACAGGGACAGGTGTCACACTGCCTCACTTGGCAGGCCTTAGATCTTTGTCTGGTCACAACCTTTGGAGAACTGAACATGTTCATGGTTTCGATTAAGCAATTTGCCGTTCCACCATTTTAGGCAACATTGTCTGAAGACTCTGGGATTTCAGCACTTTCACTACTTTTATTTACTCTTTGTCACACCAGATGTGGGGATGAGGCTGACTGGAGTGTCTGAGTCATGCTTCTCTCTCTTTTCTCTCCACAGTGAAAATGCTCTATTTGGGATGGGCAACCCCCTGCTGGACATCTCAGCTGTTGTGGACAAGGACTTCCTTGACAAGTGAGTTTTGAACATAACCATTTAGTCTAAGCTAACCATGCATCCTATCAAATTCTACTGTTATTTTAATATTGCTTCCGTCTCAATAGGTATGGACTGAAGCCCAATGACCAGATACTGGCGGAGGACAAGCACAAAGCCATGTGAGTAACGGGCCGGTAAAACAGCATCTTAATTCAACACACACACTTCAAAATGGACTTTTTACACTCAAATTTAGTCAACTAGCGTTTATTCATACTTCTCCAGAAGCATCCTGGCATAATAAGCAGCACTCAAAATAGCTGACTGGTGGTGTGTCCCAAATATCACTCTGTTCCCTATTTAGTATTTGACTTTATAGGCCTGGTCAAAAGTAGTGCACTATATACGGAATAGGGTGCAATTCGGGACATATCCTGGGTGTCTATAAATCTGCCTTTCGTAACGGGGCAAATGCACTTGATCTGGAGGTCCCTAAGCATGGCCATGGCACATCCATACAACTTGCATCATGATGCGGCCGTTAGGCACAAGAATGCACCCCGACACTGACTCCATTATTCTGCTACAGTTCACCATTCAAGCTGCCAAATGGTAGACTATTAGAAATATATGGCTCATGGATTTTGGTAAGGAATTAGATGACTTGAATAATGTAATATTGTTGAAATGTAGGCTGTGCACTATTGAATTGCATGTACTTCACAGCAGTTGTTACTTTGACATTTGACTGTGGAGGGATGATTTCCTCTGTGAACATCTGTGTAGTCTAAATATAGATTCTGCTGGAGGAGCTGATAGTTACACACCCTCAAAAATAACCTTTCTCCACCCTACATTATACAAGGTTCAAATTCACCAACAATATAACCTCTCAGCCTTGGGGTTAGGCAGCACTTAAAATACCATAGTGTTAGGAGGCTATATGAGCCTCGGATGTCTTCTGTTGACACCCAAAGTAGAGCTGGATTTTAGGGATGGTCTGATATGTAGTCTTTCCATTCTGAAGTCAGCACTCCATAGGATTCTAAATGGGGTGGTGAGTGGGAGGGTCTTCAGAGGCTGCATTGCCTGGGTCGTATTCATTGGTGCACACCATAGCACAATGTTTTGCAACGAAAACAAGAATTTGTCCCTCCCTGTTTTATCTGTTTGGTTCATAGTGAATACACTCCTCTTGCAGCAGTTCAGATGACAAGCCTGTGGTTTGTTTTTGATACAGCTATGCTACCTACACTAAGTTGTATGGACAAAAGTATGTGGACACCTGATCGTCGAACGTCTCCTTCCAAAATCATGGGCTTTAATATGGAGTTGGAGGGGGCCCAAGCCTCAATTCCTCTGGGAATGTGTTCCACTAGATGTTGGGATATTGCTGCAGGTACATGCTTCCATTCAGCTACAAGAGCATTAGTGGGGTTGAATGATTAGGCCTGGCTTGCAGTCGGCATTCCAATTCATCCCAAAGATGTTCGATGGGGTTGAGGTAAGGGCTCTGTGCAGGCCAGTCAAGTTCTTCCACACCGATTTCGGCAAATCATTTCTTTATGGACTTTGTGTTCGAGGGCATTGTCATGCTGAAACAGGAAAGAGCCTTCCCAAAACTGTTACCACAAAGTTGGAAGCACAGATTAATCTAGAATGCCATTGTATGCTGCAGTGTTGACTTCTTTTCATTGGAACTAAGGGGCCTAGCTAGAACCAAGAAAAACAGCCCCAGATCATTATTCCTCCTCCACCAATCTTTCCCGACTAACTGTTACTGTGCTGACGTTGCTTGCAGAGGCACTTGGTAGTGAGTTGCAACTAAGGACAGACGATTTTTACGCATTTCAGCACTCGGCGGTCACGTTTTGTACGCTTGTGTGGCCTACAACTTCGCGGCTGAGCCGTTGTTGCTCAAAGACATTTCCACTTCACAATAACAGCACTTACAGTTGACCAGGGCAGAAATTTGACGTACTGACTTGTTGGAAAGGTGGCATCCTATGATGGTGTTACTGTACGTTGAAAGTCACTGAGTGAGGCCACTCTTCAGTAATGCCATTCTACTGCATTGTTTGTCTAAGGAGATTGCATACCCCTGTGCTCGATTTTTATACACCGGTTAGCAACGGGTGTGGCAGAAATAGCCAAATCCACAAATTTAAAGGGATGTCCAGATACATAGTGTACCTATAGCCAAAAAGCTTGTGTAAAAAATTTGGCCACTGAATTCCTTTAATTTCCTCTTTTTCCATGTACCATGTGATGTGCTTGCTGCGGAGGGCAGGGTACTCCCTAGAGATCTCTAAAGGGGGAAACCAATAATCCACAGTAGTACTGTAATACGTTTAAGAAAAATATTATTTTTTTTAGCTTCATGCTAAAACTTTGTATTATGGAAAGTTTTAGGCTATTGCTTTGGATGGGACTTTTTTTTCTTCTCTGCGTCATAAGAAAGCAAGGAGATGTGGCTAAAAGCGTGCCGGGGAATAATGAAGTGAATGTTTACCAAGTGAAACCGGTTTGAAGCTTGTATTATTTTAGATGGACCCTTTAGAGATCTACTATTCTTGCTATTGCATGTCAGATCACTGACCAGTAGTCCAGGTGTGGTGCTTCTACTGTAAAGCAGCCTTATCAGCAGTGTAATTGTCTCCCCAGCAGGCAGAACATCAGACACACAGAGAATAGTGTTATCTTTGGCATCACAGATACTATGCAGTTCTGTTCTGTCCTCGACAACAATGGCTACATTCTTTGTCGCCGTTTCCACATCACCAGGACCGGATCTGTTGGAATAGTTCAGTATAGAGGAAACCTATTTAGTGAACCTTATTTTTGTAGTCTATAGTTTCACTGTGCTTCTGCCTCTTAAATTGCTTGCTCTTTTTGATTTTAGGCTGGGTATCTGGAAAGCACTTTGACAACTGCTGATATAAAATGCTTCATAATATACATTTACTTGATATTAATAAGCTAAGTAGTGGGAAGTATCCCTCAGTTTCAGTGCCTGTTTGGTTATTGCCTACACTATAGCTTACTCAACTGCCATACAGTCTACTCATTTACTTGTGGAAACTAGAGCTGGGCGATATGGACCAAAGTCCATATTGATGCACATAAATGTTTTAAACTTATTTGTCATTATCGCAACACAGTACTAATACTAGGTTTGATTTTATTTAAACATGTAAGCCAGTTGAGAACAAGTTCTCATTTACAACTGCGAACTGTTCAAGGTAAAGCAACGCAGTGCAACAAAGTGTTACACCTGGGATAAACAAACATGCAGTCAATAACACAATAGAAACTTCCATGTACAGTGTGTGCAAATGTAGGCAATAGAGGTGTAATAATTACAATTTAGCATTGATACTGGAGTGATGTGCAAGAGGGCTAGTAATAATATGGGGATGAGGTAGTTGGGTGTGCTATTTACAGATTGGCCGTGTGCAGTGATTGGTAAGCTGCTCTGACAGCTGATGCTTAAAGTTAGAGGGACATCTGACTTATTTTTTTTGCAATTCGTTCCCGTCATTGAGAACTGCAAGGGAAGCAGAGAACTGGAAGGGAAGGCGGCAAAATAATGTGTTGGCTTTGGGGATGACCAGTCCAATATACCTGCTGGAGCGTGTGCTACGGGTGGGTGTTGCTATAGTGCGTTGTGATAAGGCGGGGCTTTACCTAGCAACGACTTTTAGATGACCTGGAGCCAGTGGGTTTGGCGACGGCTATGTATTAAGGACCAGCCAATGAGAGCATACAGGTCACAGTGGTGGGTAGTATATGGGGATTTGGTGATAAAACGGACAGCACTGTGATAGACTACATCCAGTTTGCTGAGGAGTGTTGGGTGCTATTTTGTAAATGACATCGTCGCGGATCGGTAGGATAGTCAGTTTTATGAGTATGTTTGGCAGCATGATTGAAGGAGGCTTTGTTGCGAAATGGGAAGCTGACTCTAGATCTAGTTTGATGGTTGTAGCCATCAATTGTCCTGTTAACAATCACCCATATTATCAAACAAAAATGTAATTTCAAACTTCATATTTCTTTAATATAGGCTGCTTATTGTAATGATCGATATCAGTAAAGTCAGGGTTTCCTTAACTCTGTCCTGGCCCCCCACAGATGGAACAATGAGACAGATATTTCACTGGATGTATAAATGTGAAGCATCCGCTTGGTGTTTCCACAGAAACACAGTGGGAGAAGATGGATCTCATATGTATACATATATACTGTACTCTATATCATCTACTGCATCTTTATGTAATACATGTATCACTAGCCACTTTAACTATGCCACTTTGTTTACATACTCCTCTCATATGTATATACTGCACTCAATACCATCTACTGTATCTTGCCTATGCCGCTCTGTACCATCACTCATTCATATATCTTTATGTACATATTCTTTATCCCCTTACACTTGTGTCTATAAGGTAGTAGTTTTGGAATTGTTAGCTAGATTACTTGTTGGTTATTACTGCATTGTCGGAACTAGAAGCACAAGCATTTTTACACTCGCACTAACATCTGCTAACCATGTGTATGTGACAAATAAAATTTGATTTGATTTTGGAACTAGATGGATTTGGCCAGCATTTTGCAAATTCTCATCGATTTTTAACATTTGATCTCACTACAGTTTTCTGTTCCCAAAACTTGGCTCCGAACAGATTTTAGTTATGTTTTTATTGACTTTACCCTTTGCCAATGTTTTCAAAAGTTTATAATAATAATATAATAATATAATAATATATGCCATTTAGCAGACGCTTTTATCCAAAGCGACTTACAGTCATGTGTGCATACATTCTACGTATGGGTGGTCCCGGGAATCGAACCCACTACCCTGGCGTTACAAGCGCCATGCTCTACCAACTGTGTGCGAATTGAGTTATTGCACACGTGCACTTCAGAGTAGGTGTTCCCAAACATGAAATATGCAAATGCATGATAGAACATGCCAATAGGATCTGCTTGTTCCATTTTAAGCCTTTCCACAAATGAGAATTACACCAATAGAAAGCAGTTGTCTGAGGATGGTGCTGGGCTATCTGGCATACAGTAAAAAGTAAGGGGACAGTTTGATAAATCCTTTTAAATAAAGGTTCAAATCCAGGTCATGCTTTTCCTTAAACACAGTGCCCAACATGTTGTACTGCAGGTCATTGGACAGAATTAGTATTATGAACCAATGAAGTTAATGTTTGGTTGTAGAGTTTACTGTACTGCCACAGATTTAGGTCTACTTTTGGTAGCCCTTTGTCTGCACTGATTGTAGCAACCCAAACAAGTCCGACATGCTGCCAAGTTGTCTAACTGGACCTTAACCTTGGAGCTTGGTGATTAGCAGTATATGGCAAACAAGCCCTTTTATCAAAGCTTACCCTTGTGTGCCACTTCCAAATTCACAAACCCAAACTGGTTAGTGCTGTTAGTCTATTTCCTTCTTTTTTTTTTTAGGGGTACAAATCTATCTCGGGGCGGTCTCCAGTCCTGTCTAAATTCAACTATCTAGATAATCCTGTTAACATTCTAGATTAACCATCTCTGGTACTGTGTACGCCGTCATCACTCCCCTTCCGGTCATATCTGGCCATAGAAATAAAATTACTATAACAGGTATATCCCTTCAGACTTCCGCAATAGTACAGTGCAATATCTATTCTAGTAATTGTGTTTCTATGCCATCAAGTCTCCTCTCTCTGTCATTTCTGGCCAATGGTTCACCACTACTAGTCTGATAACTGTATTCAAATAGGTCCTCCCTGTCCAAGTCAACTGATTCCATATTTGAGCTTCTACTCTGAGACGCTTTATGAATACAAGCTCTCATACTGTTCAGTCAGGACAGCAGGTGAAAATGCTCATTAATCCAAACATGATCCAGCTACATTGACCTCTCAACGCTATAGCTGTTTTAATCATCAAAGGTATATCAATGTTGCAACAAAAGATCCCTGACTGCCTTGTCCTCCAGTCTAGTATGATCACAATGGCCGTACTTCGTTATTACCTTGGACTAATACAGGATTTACAGTTGAAGAAAGGGGGTGGAAACTCCCTCAGAGTAAATGTAGTGTATGAATAAGGTACAGATAATCCATCATCCACTGACTAACCACCAGACTCAGGATATGGCACCCTAGTCCCTGACCTAGTGCACTATTTTTGACGAGGGCCCACTATATAGGGTGCCATTTCGGACGCATCTAGGGCCTGTTCACATTAGTCTGTCTTCCATATATGGACGTCTTCTCTTCTAATGGTTCCCACTGCTCCTCAGGCTCATTGCCTGTTCATATGATTGCATGTGGTTTCAAATTATGCTGCAAAGAATGCTGCTCACTCAACGGTACTAAGCATACCTCCAGACAGTCTGTTTCAGAAGTGATTTTTGAGAGGGCATGGTGATGGTTGGTGAGACTTGCACAGGATGTGCTGGGTGTTTCAGTAGTTATCTTGTCGTCTTAACATTGTCCTCTTTTTAATCTGGTGATCATGAAGTCAGATTTTGCTTTGAAAATGGGGCAGTATGTACTTGAGTTGCATCTTGACTTTTTGTTTTACTTGATATAATGAATTGAACAGCGTTGGTTACATTTAGTAGCCTATTCATGCACTTTTAATATCATCTGAGTAAACACATTTTTAAATGTAACTACATGCATAAGGAAATGTATCAATAGTTAGTTTGGTTACGTTATCTGTATGACACTGCCACCATGTGGTTGGAAATGGACACATGGTCAGTACCATGCAGGATAAACAGAATATCTGTCCTCTTTCTCCTGCAGGTGACAAGTTTATTTAATATATATATTTTTGTTCTTTAGCTTGATTTAACATGACAACATTATAAAACACAAATCTGCAAAAGATTACAATAACCATGAAAAGTATATGCTATTTTCTCTTATGTTAAATGGGCTTTGGAGTCACATTCACTATTATGACTAAAATGCATAGGCACTGTTAATTAGGCTAGAACTTTCAATTAGTCTGTTAGATGACTGAATGAAACCTTGTAATCTCACAGGGAAGGGCCCACAGGGAAACATTCAACAGCTTCCTGTCTAAACTGGACCTGTTCACACACTCATTTTATGTCGCCTCATTCTGTCCATTAATGGATTACTTTCTCATCTTAGCGCTGACAGCATGACTACTTTCAGAGGTTGTTTGCTCACAGCAATTAAGTTCATAAGCTCTCCGCTCATCCCTCGTTCTGTTTTATTTTCTCCTCTGTGCTAAATGCAGATTAGCGGTGTCACAATGGCATCCAGAACCAGAGTAAACTGCTCATTATGCAGAGTGACCCGCTGCTGCTGTATGAATTATGCAAGGGACTGTGTGTCGGTGTGTTTTAGTAGCTGGCTCTTATTAGCATTCTAGATGGATGGATGGTTGGGAGGAGAGACACTGCGTCCCAAATGGCACCCTAGTCCCGACAGTGCACTACTTCTGACCAGAGCCCTATGGTGACCGGGCTGACTGCAGTGGGGGAGAGGGGTGGGTGATCAGGCAGGGTTGAGGATCATTGCACACGACACAGGAGATCAGTGGAGGTGCCTCTCCTTTCGTCTGTCACACACACCGCCCCCCTGTGTACACACACAGAAACACGTAAACAGACACACACTCACCTGCTGGTGTGGTGCAGTTCCATCTGCTTACTGTGAAGAAAAGAACAAAGGTTCTTCCTGCCTCCTCTTGTCTCTGAGTACAAGCTAAACATTATGGCTCCTGGCTCTGTGTATGTGTGATACATTTGGCTCTGTAAACACACTTGAATCCCCTATTTGTATTCATTCCTCCCTCTGTCCCTCCCTCTTTATGTCTATTGCTCTTTCTATTTCCCCTCCTTCAATCTCTGTTTCTATCCCTCCCTCTCCTCTTTCTAACGAGGGAATCGTGAGTGTTGGAAACCCCCAACGGATCCATCCTGGTGTGTCAGGCAGGGAAGGAGTGAACGGCTGTGTGTCTGGCGGCGCGTTGCATGTCTGTGTGCATGCAAGCGTGTGTGTCAGGCTGCATGTGCTATCCATCGTGCCACTTCAGTGGATGCACTCATGCTTGGCTGAGTGTGTAGATAGACCACTAAATCTCACACACTACAGCCCCAACCCCAGTCAGTCTGTTTTAGAGTGCTGTATCTATATGTATTGTAGTACAGTACTCAAGGCGTCTACAGAAACCCATTCGGGTCATACTGAGTCAGGGAGCAGGACATGGAGGTCAAAGGTCATAGACCCACATCCATCATTAACACCAGACAAGACGGCACACAACTCACAACCTCAACTGCCATGTTTGTCAGCCTTGCAATGATTAATTGATGTATATTAAATCACACTATCCCCCCCGAAAGGCAAAGCTCTCAACTGAGATATTCAGTTGAGTTTAGGAGGCTGTCAGAATTGATTAAAACACCTACATGAATTCTACTTATTTTAATTTAACTAGGCAAGTCGGATAACAACATTCTTATTTACAATGATGGCCTAGGAACAGATTTTTACCTTGTCAGCTCGGGGATTCAATCTAGCAATCTTTCGGTTACTGGCCCAATGCTCTAACCACTAGTTTAGCGGCCCAGGTTTTAGTGGTATAAAACCTGGGCCGCCCCAGGTATTTAAAAATATTTCTAGATTGTGGCTTTCAGTCAAATTGGTTAGCATCAGTCAGTAATCACATTGGTTATTATTCCTTATATCTCCTCTGTATTTTAAGCATGATGCTGTCTCATGACGGCTGATGCAGTCAATTCAATGTCCTTCTCCTTTAATAGTAATACCCCCCTGTTATTGCCAGTCTCTGCCAGCAGCTGGCGCTAGAACCACCAATGAAACACCACTGAACTGATTATGGGTGGAACAAATATACCCACATTTCTATACATGTGGGCGTTCTGGTGTTTTATAATTACGATGTGGGTGTCTCAATTGCACATGTACAGCATGTTCAGAGAGCAGTTGAGAGCATGCTCTCCCTCACAGCTATTTCTTTCACAGCTGTTTTCTTTGAATCCCCCTCCCTCTTTTTGAAGCTTTATAATTGTGTCCCAAATGGAACCCTAGTCCCTTTTATAGTTCATTACTTTGGACTAGGACTCTGGTCCAAGGTAGTGCACTATGTAGGGAATAGGGTGGCATTTAGGATGCGCGTTTGGCTAGAGATCACATCCTCACATGCGCATAGCAGTGCTGTTAGGAGACCTGAGTGGTGCAAAGCACTCCCTGTGTGTTTTAAAGTTCACACTGGTTGCCCCAGCAGGAGAGCTGCAATTGATTTTATTTATATATATGACACGCGCTCAGCGCATTATGAATCCCCATCAGCAGGATGCTGGTAGCAACCTCTGAGATGAGGGAACGAGAGGTCTCAAAGGCTTTGTATTCAGACTGCTTCAAATCTCAATCCTCCCTGGAGACTACAGACGGAGAAGAAGCCTGTCTATCTTGCTCTCATTGAAACATGCATATACACACACTCACAAAATAATTAAATGTTACATGTATATATATACACACACACAGTTGAAGTTTACATAAACCTTAGCCAGATGCATTTAAACTCAGTTTTTCACAATTCCTGACATTATAATCCTAGTAAAAATCCCCTGTCTTAGGTCAGTTAGGATCACCACTTTATTTTAAGAATGCAAAATGTCAGACTAATAGTGATTTTATTTAAGCTTTTATTCCTTTCATCACGTACCCAGTGGGTCAGAAGTTTACATACACTCAGTTAGTATTTGGTTGCATTGCCTTAAACAATTTAAACATGGATCAAATGATTTGGGAAGCCTTCCACAAGCTTCCCACAATAAGTTGGGTGAATTTTGGCCCGTTTCTCCTGACAGAGCTGGTGTAACTAAGTCAGGTTTGTAGGCCTCCTTGCTCGCACATACTTTCAGTTCTGCCAACAGAATTTCTATAGGATTGAGGTCAGCTTTGATGGCCATTCCAATACCTTGACTTTGTTGTCCTTAAGCCATTTTGCCACAACTGTGGAAGTATGCTTTGGGTCATTGTCCCTTTGGAAGACCCATTTGTGACCAAGCTTTAACTTCCTGACTGTCTTGATGTTGCTTCAATATATCCACAATTTTCTTCCCTCATGACGCCATCTATTTTGTGAAGTGCACCAGTCCCTCCTGTTGCAAAGCACCCCTACAACATGATGCTGCCACCTCTGTGCTTCACGGTTGGGATGGTGTTCTTTGGCTTGCAAGCCTCCCCCTTTTTCCTCCAAACATAACAATGGTCATTATGGCCAAACAGTTCTATTTTTGTTTCATCAGACCAGTGACCGTTTCTCCAAAAAGTACAATCTTTGTCCCCATGTGCAGTTGCAAACCATAGTCTGGCTTTTTTATGGTGGTTTTGGAGCAGAAGCTTCTTCCTTGCTGAGTGGCCTATCAGGTTATCACTAGAACTCATTTTACTGTGGATATAGATAATTTTGTACCGGTTTCCTCCAGCATCTTCACAAGGTCCTTTGCTGCTGTTCTGCGATTGATTTTACACTTCGCACCAAAGTACGTTCATCTCTAGGAGACAGACCGCATCTCCTACGTGAGTTGTTTGACAACAGAGTCGTCCCATGGTGTTTATCCCTGTGTACTATTGTTTGTACAGATGAACGTGGTACCTTCAGGCGTTTGGAAATTGCTGCCAAGGATGAACCAGACTTGTGGCGAAATAAATTATTTTCTGAGGTCTTGGCTGATTTTTCTTTTGATTTTTCCCATGATGTCAAGCAAGGAGGCACTGCGTTTGAAGGTAGGCCTTGAAATACATCCACAGGTACATCTCCAATTGACTTAAATTATGTAAATGAGCTTATCAGAAGCTTCTAAAGTATTGACATTTTCTGAAATTTTCCAAGCTGTTTTAAGGCACAGTCAACTTCGTGTGTGTATTATATTTAATCACTGATCAAAAGTGTGTATATAAATGCAACAATTTTAAAAGATTTTACCGGGTTCATATAAGGGAATCGGTGGATTAAAATAAATAAATTGGGTCCTAATCTATGGATGTCACATGACTGGAAATAGATGGCCCCCTCCAAAAAAAATGGGCCTCAGTATATTGTCACTTTATCTCTGTGCATTAAAATTGCCATCGATGTTTAAATGCAATTGTGTTCGTTGTCTGCCGCTTATGCCTGCTTATAACCCCACTGCCACCATGGGGCACTCTGTTCACAACGTTGACATCAGCAAACTGCTTATAACCCCACTGCCACCATGGGGCACTCTGTTCACAACGTTGACATCAGCAAACTGCTTATAACCCCACCATGGGGCTCTGTTCACCATCAGGGGCCACCATGGGGCACTCTGTTCACAACGTTGACATCAGCAAACTGCTTATAACCCCACTGCCACCATGGGGCACTCTGTTCACAACGTTGACATCGGCAAACTGCTTATAACCCCACTGCCACCATGGGGCACTCTGTTCACAACGTTGACATCGGCAAACTGCTTATAACCCCACTGCCACCATGGGGCACTCTGTTCACAACGTTGACATCGGCAAACTGCTTATAACCCCACTGCCACCATGGGGCACTCTGTTCACAACGTTGACATCAGCAAACTGCTTATAACCCCACTGCCACCATGGGGCACTCTGTTCACAACGTTGACATCAGCAAACTGCTTATAACCCCACTGCCACCATGGGGCACTCTGTTCACAACGTTGACATCAGCAAACTGCTTATAACCCCACTGCCACCATGGGGCACTCTGTTCACAACGTTGACATCAGCAAACTGCTTGCCCACATGTAACATACACGTGGTCTGTGGTTGTTAGCTGGCTGGATGTACTGCCAAATTCTCTGAAATTACATTGGAGGCGGCTTATGGTAGAGAAATGTATTTAAATTCTCTGGCAACAGCTCTGATGGACATTCCTGCAGTCAGCATGCCAATTGCACGCTCCCTCAACTTGCGACATCTGTGGTGTTGTGAAAACTACACATTTGAGTTGTCTTTTATTGTCCCCAGCACAAGATGCACCTGTGTAATGTTCCACCACACCTGGTGGATGGATTATCTTGGGAAAGGAGAAATGCTCACTAACAGGGATGTAAACAAATGTGTGCACAATTTGAGAGAAATAAGCTATAAGGGCGTCTGGAACATTCCTGGGATCTTTTATTTCAGCTCATTAAACATGGGACCAATACTTGTTGCATTTGTTCAGTGTAAATACATGCACAAATGTGTGTGTGACCGCTACGACCCCTCCATAAGGCAGACTAAACCAGTGGTGGGGTAGCGGCGGTGACCTGTTTCAGAGAGAATATAAACTGATCCTCCATGACCAAATATCCTCAAGTGTTGGTTTATTTCAAGGACCACACCAGTCCTATTAATGCTAGCTAATGGCCTGTGGCCTGGATGGGCTGAATTTTGTTAGAACCCTGGGATGAGATACCTGGCTCGCGTCCACAGAGATGGAAAGAGAGCTCATCTTTGTATCTGTGCCATTATGGCATGTGACAGCATGTGCAGCGCCATTGAGGTTATAGACATTTTTAATGTCAATTTTCTTTTGTGTTTGAAAGGAGCTAATATTGGTGATTTACCTCTACCTGACGTGCTGGAGTTCTGACCCAAATCTAGTCATTTATTTTGGGCTCTTGGTGTCAGATGTATATTACAATTTTAAAAGCCATTTACAAAGCATAGCACCCAAATCGAAGAAGAGCATGCTCTGGTCATTGGCTGATCTATTCCAACCAGAAGGAATCTCCACCCAGTTGACTACTTTTTAAAATGGTAGTCAAAGGCGCAAAGTCCATGGTTAAACTTGTTGAGTCCTTCGTCTCTATGGCTGCTTCCCAAAGTGCACCCTATTCACTAAGTGCTCTGGTCAAAAGTAGTGCACTATTAAAAAGTGACATTTGCAACAACTCTTGTTGAAAATAATATGAGAATAAACATTCACCCCTCTTTTGTAGTTTGTTTCAATGTTACATACACAAGTAGAGTGCAAGAAAGGCATTTCAATCTCAAAACCAACAATGCAATCATCAAATTAACACCAGAAAAAACAAATATGACCACAATTAAGTAAGCATACAGGTTCAGTACCATATTTACAATGTGCAGGGATACTGGAGTGATACAGTGCAGTTAAAGTATTCAGACCCCTTTTTTCCACTATGTTAAAGCTTTATTCTGAAAAGGATTAAATACATTTTTCCCCTCAAACAGTTTTTATTTTTGTATATTTATATTAAATGTGTACTTTTTTTAGAATGTGCATAAGTATTCAGACCCTTTGCAATGAGACTGGAAATAAGTGCATCCTGTTTCCATTGATCATTGTTGTTTCTCCAACTTGATTGGAATCCACCTGTGGTCATTTCAATTGATTGGATATGATTTGGAAAGGCACACACCTGTCTATATAAGGTCCCACAGTTGACAGTGCATGTCAGCAAAAACCAAGCCATAAGGTCAAAGGAATTGTCCATAGAGCTCTGAGACAGGATTGTGTCGAGGCACAGATCTAGGGAAGGGTACCAAAAAATGCCTGCAGCATTGAAGGTCCCCGAGAACCCCAGTGGACTCCATTCTTAAATGGAGGTTTGGCACCACCAAGACTACCTAGAGTAGAGTTGGCTGCCTGTCCAAACTGAGCAATCAGGGGAGGGCGGCCTTTGGGAGGGAGGTGACTCTGACAGAGTTCCTCTGTGGAGACTGTTGTCCTTCTGGAAGGTTCTCCCATCTCTACAGCACTTGACCAATCAGGCCGTTATGGTCGTGGCCAGACGGAAGCCACTCAGTACAAGGTACATAACAGCTGCTTGGAGTTTGCCAAAAGGCAACTAAAGGTCTCTGACCATGAGAAACAAGGTTCTCTGGTCTGATGAAACCAAGATTAAACTCTTTGCCCTGAATGCCAAGCGTGACGTCACGTCTGGAGGAAACCTGGTACCATCCCTACGGTGAAGCATGGTGGTGGCAGCATGCAGTGGGGATGTTTTTCAGCGATTGGGAGACTAGTCAGGCTCAAGGGAAAGATGAACGGAGCAAAGTACAGAGATCCTTGATGAAAATGTGCTTCAGACCGCACTGGACCTCAGACTGGGGTGAATGTTCACCTTCCAACAGGACAACAACCCTAAGCACACAGCCAAGACGATGCAGGAGTGGCTTCTGGACAAGTCTGAGTGGCCCAGCCAGAGCCTGGACTTGAACCCTATCGAACATCTCTGGAGAGACCTGAAAATAGCTGTGCAGCGACATTCCCCATCCAACCTGACAGCGCTTGAGAGGATCTGCAGAGAATGGGAGAAACTCCCAAATACAGGTCTGCCAATAGTAACAGTCAAGTTTGGACACCTCATTCCAAGGTTTTTCTTTATTTTAATTTTTTTTCTATGTTGTAGAATAATAGTGGCGACTGCTTTGCACACTCTTGGCATTCTCTCAACCAGCTTCATGAGGTTGTCACCTAGAATGCATTTCAATTAACAGGTGTGCCTTTAAGTTAATTAGACATTTCATTCCTTAATGCGTTTTGAGCCAATCAGTTGTTGTGACAAGGGTGGTATACAGAAGATGGCCCTATTTGGTAAAAGACCAAATCCATATTATGGTAAGAACATTTCAAATCAGTAAATAGGAATAACATTCAATCATTACTTTTTGAGATATGAAGGTCAGTAAATGCAGAACATTTTAAAGAACTTTGACAGTTTCTTCAAGTGCAGCCTCAAACCCTCAAGCGCTATAATGAAACTGGCTCATGAGGACCACCATAGGAAAGGAAGACCCTGAGTTACCTCTGCTGCAGAGGATAAGTTCATTAGTGATTCTTTCTTGGGCCAAGAAATAGGAGCAATGGACATTTGACCGATGGAGTCCAAATTTGAGATTTTTGGTTCCAACCGCCGTGTCTTTGTGACAGAGTAGGGGAACGGCTGATCTCCGTATGTGTGGTTCCCAACGTGAAGCATGGAGGTTTGGGGGTGCTTTACTGGTGACACTGTCAGTGATTTTATTTAGAATTCAAAGCACACTTAACCAGCATGTCTACTACACCATTCTGCAGTGATATGCCATCCCATCTGGTTTGTGCTTAGTCCCACTCATTTTGTTTTTCAACAGGACAATGACCCAAAACACACCTCCAGGCTGTGTAAGGGCTATTTGACCAAGGAGAGATATCGAGTGCTGCATTAGATGACTTGGCCTCCACAATCCCTCAACCCAATTGGGATGAGTTGGGCCGCCGAATGAAGGAAAACCATTCAACATGTGCTCAGCATATGTGGGAACTCTGTCACCCTGGAAAAGCATTCTTCATGAAGCTGTTTGAGAAGGCAAAGGGTGACTCCTTTGAATCTAAAATTGTTTTGATTTAACACTGTTTTGGCTACTACATTATTCCATGTTATTTCAGTTTAAAAAAAAATTTTAAAGTGATTTTTGTTTTTCAATCAACCAACAAAACACATTCCACATTCAGATGTGACAGACTTAAAAATATATATATAATGATAACCAACTTGCAGCAGCACTATCACTATCAATGTTCTTGTTAGCAAGCAAAGGTTTGGATACCTACTCATTCTACTGTATGTAAATATGATATTTCAGTGATTTTTATTTTATTACATTTGCTAATGTCTAAACCTCTTTTAGCTTTGTTATTGTCGGGTATTGTGTCTAGATTGAAGGGGGAATTTTTTTTTTACATTTTAGATTAAGACTAACATAACAATATGGAAACTGAAGGTCTGAATACTTTCCCGACTAATCAGCAGGATGTAATATAAACAGTAGCAGCAGCTTGCGAGTGTGTGTGTGTGTGTAGTCAGTATAAATGCATGTGTGTGTTAGGCGATGGAGTGAGTGTGCATCGAGACGGTGTTAAAAAAAAAAGTCAATAAGGATGGGTTAACTCCGTATGTGTAGCTATTTAGCAGTCTACTTGCTTGGGGGTAGAAGTTGTTCAGGAGCCTGTTGGTGCTAGACTTGATGTACCGATTTGCCGTGCGGAAGAAATGAAAATAGTCTGGCTTGGGTGGTTGGCGTCTTTAACGATTTTTCCGGGCCTTCCTTCCACACTGCCTGATATAGATGTCCTGGTTGGCAAGGAGCTTTGCCCCAGTGATGTAATGGGCTGTCTGATCAACCCTCTGTAGCGCCATACGATTGAGGGCGGTGCTCTTGCCATACCAAGCAGTGATGCAGGCTATTTGCTGTGTGTGCACGCATCAGAGGACAGTCAAACAAATTATACATTGTAGTTTAAACATTTTCTCATTCTTTAATACCTAGTACTCCATCCTAATGCCCGAATGTTCTATCCTGATTAGAAGATATTCATTGTGATGCTTTCTCACAGGTTACAACAGACAGAGAAGAGGAAGTACATATATTTCTGAGCAGGAGAGAGAATTAAGGATGTCTGGTGTCGGGACAAGCCTTCTCACTGACTATTGATTTGAGACAAACTGACTAACCCTTTGAAGGCTTTGACAAACAATTTAATTGGGAGGGGGGGGGGACCACTTTCACCTCACCCTCCTCCTTTCATCACCCTCTTCACTTCAGTCCCAAATGGCATCCTATTCCCTATATAGTGCACTACTTTTGAAAATATTGCTCTATATAGGGAATAGATTGCCATTTTGGACGTACTCCTCCTTTCATCACATCCCCAAGCTGGTTTCTCCTCTGACCTATAGAAAACATTACTGTGCATCTGGCCTGCTGCCTCTGTACTATATTGGTCCTATGTGGCTCTTTTGGTAGAGCATGGGGCATGCAACACTGGGGTTGTGGGTTAGATTCCCACTGGGGACTAGTACAAAAAATGTATACACACAATAGTGAAAGTCGCTCTGCATAAGTGTCTGCTAAGTGACAATGTCAAATGTATTTTTTAAATATTTATACACGCAGTTTAAGTCGGAAGTTAACATAGTTAGATTGGCGGCATTAACTTGTTTTTCAACCACTCCACAAATTTCTTGTTAACAAACTATAGATTTGGCAAGGCGGTGAGGACATCTACTTTGCATGACACAAGTCATTTTTCTAACAATTGTTTACAGACAGATTATTTCACTTGTAATTCACTATCACAATTCCAGTGGGTCAGAAGTTTACATACACTAAGTTGACTGTGCCTTTAAACAGCTTGGAAAATTACAGATAATGTCATGGCTTTAGAAGCTTCTAATATGCTCATTGACCTCATGAGTCAATTGGAGTTGTTCCTGTGGATGTATTTCAAGGCCTACCTTCAAACTCAGTGCCTCTTTGCTTGACATCATGGGACAATCAAAAGAAATCAGCCAAGACCTCAGAAAAAAATGGTAGACCTCTACAAGTCTGGTTCATCCTTGTAGCAATTTCCAAATGCCCAAAGGTACCATGTTGATCTGTACAAACGATAGTACGCAAGTATAAACACCATGAGACCACGCAGCCATCATACCGCTCAGGAAGGAGGTGCATTCTGTCTCCTAGAGATTAACGTACTTTGGTGCGAAAAGTGCAAATCAATCCCAGAACAGCAGCAAAGGACCTTGTGACGATGCTGGGGGAAACGGGTACAAAGTATCTATATCCACAGTAAAACGAGTCCTATCGACACAACCCTGATGGGCCACTCGGCAAGGAAGAAGCCACTGCTCCAAAACTGCCATTAAAAAAAGCCAGACTTCAGTTTGCAACTGCACATGGGGACAAAGATTGTACTTTTTGGAGAAATGTTCTCTGGTCTGATGAAACAAAAATAGAACTGTTTGGCCATAGTGACCATTGTTATGTTTGGAGGAAAAAGGGGGAGGCCTGCAAGCCAAAGAACATCATCCCAATCGTGAAGCACGGAGGTGGCAGTATCATGTTGTGGGGGTGCTTTGCTGTAGGAGGGACTGGTGCACTTTACAAAATATATAGCGTCATGAGGAAGGAAAATGATGTGGATATATTGAAGCAACATCTCAAGACATCAGTCAGGAAGTTAAAGCTTGGTCGCAAACAATTCTTTCAAATGGACAATGACCCCCAAGCATACTTCCACAGTTGTGGCAAAATGCAATGCCACAGATGTCTCAAGTTTTGAAGGAGCGTGCAATTGGCATGCCGACTGCAGGAATGTCCAGCAGAGCTGTTGTCACACAATTTGTCATTTTTAACGTGATTTTAGAGAATTTGGCAGTACGTCCAATCTGCTTCACAACTGCAGAACATGTGTAACACCCCAGCCCAGGCCTGGCTCCCAAGGTCATGGGCCTATGCCCACCCATGGCTGCGCCCATGCCCAGTAATGTGAAATCCATAGATTAGGGCCTAATTTATTTCAATCGACTGATTAACTTATATGAACTAGAACTCGGCAAAGTCTTAAATTGAAATTATACTTGACAAAAAAAAACTAAGTGTACAAATAAACTAACTTCGTATATGTAAAGTTTGGACTGAAATGCTTTGAAAGGCTGGTCATGGCTCACATCAACACCATTATCCCAGAAACGCTAGACCCATTCCAACTTGCATACCGCACCAACAGATCCACAGATGATTCAATCTCTATTGCACTCCACACTGCCCTTTTACACCTGGACAAAAGGAACTTCTATGTGAGAATGCTATTCATTGACTACAGCTCAGCGTTCAACAACATAGTGCCCTCAAAGCTCATCATAAGGACCCTGGGACTAAACACCTCCCTCTGCAACTGGATCTTGGACTTCCTGATGGGCCACCCCCAGGTGGTAAGGGTGGGTAACCACATCCGCCATGCTGATCCTCAACACGGGGACCCTGGGGTGCGTGCTCAGTCCCCTCCTTTACTCCCTGTTCACTCATGATGGCACGGCCAGGCACGACTCAAATACCAAGTTTGCTAATGACACATCAGTGGTAAGCATGATCACCGACAATCATGAGACAGCCTATCGGGAGGAGGTCAGAGACCTGCCAGTGTGGTGCCAGGATAATGACCTCTCCAAAATAAAATCGAATCAAATTTTATTTGTCACATACACATGGTTAGCAGATGTTAATGCGAGTGTAGCGAAATGCTTGTAAAAAAATATTCAGTAGTTCTTCTCGACTGTATGTGACCTAATGAAACCTAAGATGACCTGGGGTAGTAATGTAAGAAATAACACGTAAAAAAAAAAACTGCATAGTTTCCTAGGAACGCGAAGCGAGGCGGCCATCTCTGTCGGCTCCCTCAACGTGATCAAGACAAAGGAGATAATTGTGGACTACAGGAAAAGGAGGACTGAGCATACCCCCATTCTCATTGTCGTGGCTGTAGTGGAGCAGGTTGAGAGCTTCAAGTTCCTTGGTGTCCACATCACCAACAAACCTAACATGGTCCAAGCACAACAAGCTAGTCATGAAGAGGGCACGACAAAACCTATTCCCCCCTTAGGAGACTGAAAAGATTTGGCATGGGTCCTCAGATTCTCAAAAGTTTCTACAGCTGCACCATTGAGAGCATTCTGACGAGTTGCATCACTGCCTGGTATGGCAACTGCTCGGCATCCGACCGCAAGGCACCACCGGGTCCAAGTTTCCTGCCATCCAGGACCTCTATACCAGGTGGAGCCATATAATCCAGCTACCCTAGCCGTAGACTGTTTTGCTCTGCTACATCACGGCAAGCGGTACTGGAGCGCCAAGTCTAGGTCCAAGAGGCTTCTAAAACTGCTTCTACCCCCAAGCCATAAGACACCTGAACAGTTAATCAAATGGCTACCCAGACTATTTGCATCTTAGAGGAGCAGAATAAGCAATGCAACCCAAATGTATCCTCTGTTTGTGGAAAAAAATATCCTGGTGCATGAAGGCTAGGCCTACAGATAAATCACTTGGGCCAATCTTCCTGACATCTTCCTGACCTCTTCCTGACTGTAGTAGGTGGTGTAATTTCTGTTTTTAGAGGGAGAGAGAACCTGGGCTAATTGTCCACTGCCCAATGTATTATTTGTTTTGTCTTCTGATGGGTTAAACTGAAATTGCTACTAATCACGGACGGTTGTGATACAGTCAACCTAAGAAATATATTTTGGACGATGAATTCTCCCCATACCCTCCTAGGCAATTCTATTGTCCAGCTACTTGGTATTAGCCATAATGGCGCTGTACAATGTGGCCGTGTGTGTTTTGAGAGAATTTTCCAGTCAGCAAAAATTTGTTTACCTTCATTAGACAACTTTGTTCCTATATTTCTGTAATTCAGTGATATTTATTCCCGTGGTAATTCGTTATGGATCCATAACTAAATAAATAAGTAAATATTTACATTTTGAAAGTTTGTCATTATTTTATTAACGAAAGCATAAAGATGCCATTATTAGATTGCACATTCAAATTAAAACAGATTGGCACTAAACAGCGGGATCATTTCCCTAGTCAGCGCCATTATTAGTGCGATGCCCCTTATAGTGTTGCTCTGTGCTACCCAGTGTGGCAGGGTGGTGGTCCACCCTTCCTCCTCCTCCCTTCCCCATGGGCTAGGTCCATCTTCTGTGCGCGGCTCTGCGCCCCATCCCATGCCCTTGTGCCTTGAACCTTGCAGGCTTTCGGTGGATACAGCTGGTGAACTGCAAGGCAATCCCATTGTGTACCACTAGGGAGCCATGACTAATTATATACGTATTGTCCTGCTAATAACAAGGGTAATAATATACAGTTGAAGTCGGAAGTTTACATATACCTACAAATACTTTTAAACTCAGTTTTTCACAATTCCTGACATTTAATCCTAGTAAAAATTCCCTGTCTTAGGTCAGTTAGGTTCACCACTTTATTTTAAGAATGTGAAATGTCAGAATAATAGTTGAGTGATTAATTTCAGCTTTTATTTCTTTCATCACATTCCAAGTGGGTCAGCAGTTTTATACAGAAGTTATAGAACTCAATATACTCAATTAATATTTGGTAACATTACCTTTTTAAATTGTTTAACTTGGGTCAAATGTTTCTAGTAGCCTTCCACAAGCTTCCCACAATAAGTTGGGTGAATTTTGGCCCATTCCGCCAAGCAGAGCTGCTGTAACTGAGTCAGGTTTGTAGGCCTCCTTGCTCGCACATGCTTTTTCAGTTCTGCCCACAAATCTTCTATTGGATTGAGGACAGGGCTTTGTAATGGCCATTCCAATACCTTGACTTTGTTGTCCTTAAGCCATTTTCCCACAACTTTGGAAGTATGCTTGGGGTCATTGTCCATTTGGAAGACCCATTTGCGACTAAGCTTTCTGACTGATTGATGTCTTGAGATGTTTCTTCAATATATCCACATAATTTTCTTCATGATGCCATCTATTTTGTGAAGTGCACCAGTCCCTCCTGCAGCAAAGCACCCCCACAACATGATGCTGCCACCCCCGTGCTTCACGATTGGGATGGTGTTCTTCGGCTTGCAAGCGTCCCCCTTTTTCTTCCAAACATAACGATGATCATTATGGCCAAACAGTTAATTTCTGGCGAGACGGCATTTCTCCAAAAAGTACGATCTTTTGCCCAATGTGCAGTTGCAAACCGTAGTCTGGCTTTTTTTCTGGTGGTTTTGGAGCAGTGGCTTCTTCCTTGGTGAGTGGCCTTTTCAGGTTATGTCGACAGGACTAATTTTACTGTGGATATAGATACTTTTGTACCGGTTTCCACCAGCAACTTCACAAGGTCCTTTGCTGTTTTGGGATTGATTTGAACGTAATTTGGTGCGAAAAGTGCATCTCTAGGAGACAGAAGACGTCTCCTTCCTGAGCGGTATGACGGCTGCGTGGTCCCATGGTGTTTATACTTGCGCACTATTATTTGTACAGATGAACGTGGTACCTTCAGTCATTTGGAAATCACTCCCAAGGATGAACTAGACTTGTGGAGGTCTACAATTTTTATTTATTTTTATTTTCCCATGATGTCAAGCAAAGAGGCACTGAGTTTGAAGGTAGGGCTTGAAATACATCCACAGGGACATCTCCAATTGGCTCAAATGATGTCACTTAGCTTTAGAAGCTTCTGATAGGCTATGACATTTTCTGGAATTTTCCAAGCTGTTTAAAGGCACAGTCAACTTCGTGGATGTAAACATCTGACCCACTTAAATTGTGATTATTTCACATATAATTTAATCCGTCTGTAAACAATTGTTGTAAAAATGACTTGTGTCATGCACAAAGTAGATGTTCTAACTGACTTGCCAATACTTTAATGTAACAAGAAATTTGTGGAGTGGTTGAAGCAGTTTTAATGACTCAAACCTTTTTGGAGGTTTCATTTTCAAATAATGTACACTGAGCGAGGGGAAAAAGGTCATTCTTGAACATGGGGTGAGACATTGTTACTAATTTGTAAATAAAGCCAGTTTGTTATTTTGAATTATTTCTGTTTTTAGAGCTAGAGTCTTAACCTATAGTCATCTCATGGGTATCCCAGTCGAGGCCGGCACAGGTATTGAACCAGCATCTTTAATAGAGGTCGACCGATTTATGATTTTTCAACGTGGATACCGATTCATTGGAGGACCAAAAAAGCAGATACCGATTTAATCGGCCAATTTTGTAATTTTATTTATTTGTAATAATGACAATTACAACAATACTGAAGGAACTTATTTTAACCTAATGTAATGCATCAATAAAATCAATTTAGCCTCAAATAAATAATGAAACATGTTCAATTTGGTTTAAATAATGCAAAAACAAATTGTTGGAGAAGAAAGTAAAAGTGCAATATGTGCCATGGTAGAAAGCTAACATTTAGTTCCTTGCTCAGAACATGAGAACTTATGAAAGCTGGTGGTTCCTTTTAACATGGGTCTTCAATATTCCCAGGTAAGAAGTTTTAGGTTGTCGTTAATTATAGGACTATTTCGCTCTATACCATTTGTATTTCATATACCTTTCACCATTGGATGTTCTCAAAGGCACTTTAGTATTGCCAGTGTAACAGTATAGCTTCCGTCCCTCTCCTCACCCCCTACCTGGGCTCGAACTAGGAACACATTGACAACAGCCACCCTCGAAGCAGTGTTAATCATGCAGAGCAAGGGGAATAACTACTCCAAGTCTCAGAGAGAGTGACGTTTGAAACGCTATTAGCGCGCTCCCCGCTAACTAGCTAGCCATTTCACATCGGTTACACCAGCCTAATCTCGGGAGTTGATAGGCTTGAAGTCATAAACAGCACAATGCTTTAAGCACAGCAAAGAGCTGCTGGCAAAACGCATGAAGGTTCTTTTTGAATGAATGCTTACGAGCCTGCTGGTGCCTACCATCGCTCAGTCACTGCTCTATGAAATCATACTTAATTATAACATAATAACACACAGAAATACGAGCCTTAGGTCATTAATATGGTCGAATCCGGAAACTATAATCTTGAAAACAAGACTTCCAGTGAAATATGGAATATGGAACTGTTCCGTATTTTATCGAACAGGCGGCATCCATAAGTCTAAATATTCCTGTTACATTGCACAACCTTCAATGTTATGTCATAATTACGTAAAATTCTGGCAAATTAGGTGGCCCAAACTGTTGCATATACCCTGACTCTGCGTGCAATGAATGCAAGAGAAGTGACACAATTTCACCTGGTTAATATTTCCTGCTAACCTGTATTTCTTTTAGCTAAATATGCAGGTTTAAAAATATATACTTCTGTGTATTGATTTTAAGTAAGGCATTGATGTTTATGGTTAGGTACACATTGGAGCAAGGACAGTCCTTTTTCGTGAATACGCACCGCATCGATTATATACAACGCAGGACACGCTAGATAAACTCGTAATATCATCAACCATGTGTAGTTAACTAGTGATTATGATTGTTTTTTTTTATAAGATAAGTTTAATGCTAGCTAGCAACTTACTTTGGCCTACTGCATTTGCGTAACAGGCAGGCTCCTCGTGGAGTGCAATGAGAGGCAGGTGGTTAGAGCGTTGGACTAGTTAACTGTAAGGTTGCAAGATTGTCACCTTGTCAGCTCAGGGGATACAATCTGTCGTTCTGCCCCTGAACAAGGCAGTTAACCCACCGTTCCTAGGCCGTCATTGAAAATAATGTGTTCTTAACTGACTTGCCTAGTTAAATAAAGGGGTAAAAAAAATGGTAAAAAAGGGCCAAATCGGTGTCCAAAAATACCGATTCCCGATTGTTATGAAAACGTGAAATCAGCCCTAATTAATCGGCCATTCCGATTAATCGGTAGACTTATAATCTGTAGCAACACAGCTTGCACTGTTATGTAGTGTCTTAGACCGTTGCTCCACTCAGGCACTGTACAACGTGACCGGCTGGGAGTTGGCTACACTACTACAGTAAGAGTAAAATAATTAAAACCTTAGTGTAACAACAGTTTTAGTGAATAATACTGAAGTCATGCACAATTATCAGTTTCTATTTAGGTTTGTCGTCCATTCATTGTCGGTTTAAGCCACACTAGGACTCAAAAGCATAACCAGTGCTCTATGAAGTAGTGACCATAGGGTACCGTACTAAACCACAAATTACCTCCTAAGTACTGCAGCATAATTGCAAAACTTTTATTGGAGCAACCCCTGCACAGGGTTAGGTACATCTGAAGAGGGCCAGGCAGCTCCATCTTGTCTTTCACCCCAAAATGCGTTATTTTTCCGCTGAATACTGCAGTGAAATGAACTCCTTCCTCCGCTACCCTTTCGTCCGCGTAAGGCTACAATACGTGGGGGAAGCTATTGTGTTTATGACTCTGTTAAATAATATGAAACCGTGTGTGTGTGTACAATGCAGAAAATAGTTTTAAAGACACAATTATGAAATAACACATGGAATCATGTAGTAACCAAAAAAGTGTGAAACAAATCAAAATATATTTGAGATTCTTCAAATGGTCACTTTGCCTTGATGACAGCTTTGCGCATTCTTGGCATTCTCTCAACCAGCTTCACCTGGAATGTTTTTCCAACAGTCTTGAAGGAGTTCCCACATATGCTGAGCACTTGTTGGCTGCACAGTAAAAAACATCCGACATAAGACAGAAACCAGGTGGTGAGTCACATTTGTGGGTTCGATTACAGGCTCAAAATGGCCAGAAAGTACTTTCTACTTGAACTTGTCGGAAATGACGGCTATTCCATGCAAGGAATTGCCAAGAAACTGAAGATCTCGTACACATCCTGTGTACTACTCCCTTCACAGAACAACGCAAATTCTCTCTAACCAGAATAGAAATAGTGCGAGACCCCGGTGCACAACTGAGCTAGAGGACATGTACATTAGTGCCTAGTTTGAGAAACGCGTCACAAGTCCTCAACTGGACTTGAGGAGAGGAGCCCCGTTTAGTCATATCACACTCCTTCATTCGCCTCCTCCCTTGATTAGTGATGGGCCGTTTGATCATGTTTTCCTGCCTGTCCTTGTGTTTAAACGTGAACGAGGCAATTAAATAAGCCGGGGTGGTACGCCAGGAGAGGAGAGGAGTGGGTGTCGTGGCGATCATTAGCGATGAATTAGCACTCAAACACTCGGATTACTTTCAGCTGGACCACTACCGTTAATCATTACCGACCCGCAAGCGTATCAACGAGTCAGATTCAATCTAGCCATTGATTAACGTCTGCTAGTTCTTCCTGTGGAATCACTCAATGGGGATTTTTTTGCACTCATCCGGTCTTATTTAGTTTGGCTAGCATCAAAGGGCGATTGAAGAGGGGATTGGGTAAGTTTTTTTTTTTGTCTTGCCCTTCAGTAAGAGACTTAGAGCCAATGTTGAATTATTACCTCATGTAAATAATCTTCTCCCTGTTTTTCCTTTTTTTTGTGGAATAGGAACTCATGAGTCATCTAGAGGAGAGGGCAAAAGGGATGGAGGGGAGGGAGACAAAGGGAGGAGGGTGCACTTGTAGTACTTTGTGATGCTCTCATTACTGTGTGGTCGGGTGGATCACAACACAATCTGAATGTTTCAAGCCACCAGTGTACTAACTAGGGCACTTGACTATCAGATTCAGAGCAGGACTCTTTCTCAGTATCATCTGAACACAAATACCTTGTTCATTTCAATAAGTAGGCGAAGTGCCAGCATTAGTCAACTCATATAGGTATTATAATACAAAAATAACACCTTCTGGCCCAAGTCGATAGACATGTGGTGTCACTGACAAACACGTGTTATGCAACCACAGCCAGCCGTCAGCCATTACTGGAATTTATGGCATAGTTCGAGTTGTCCCTGTAGTAGTGAACAGCACTGGTCAGCTTACAAACATACACACAGGACTGGTAGTATTTGTTCAGTGAGATTTCTTCTTTTAAACTGGCATCACATTGGGAGGGAGAGTTAAAGATGCAGTCCGGGATCTTAAGCACAACTTGTAACATTATTATATAATAGAAAACAAATAATTTTCAGGACGTTACATGTCATTCAAAAATAGCAAACTAATAATAATTAGGGATGCACCGATTTATGACCTTTTTGTGGCTGACACTGATTTCTGATATTTTACAATTTTAGCAGCCTTTTAAGCTTTCTAGTACAGTTAAATAGTTGAGACACACACACACTGACCAAAAAGTTTTTTTGTTGGCATTTACTTATATCCCCATTACCAGTAAACATAATCAAAACCTAACCCCAAGGTCTGTCAGTAGATTTGTTGAGCAGGCGTTTCAATGCCATGACAGAGGGTATCGCGTCTGCTGCAGACGCAATTGATGAGCTTATTTCTCAAGTCTGTTGTTCGAATGGAGCTAGGAGTGTGTTCATGTTTCAAACATGTTCTCAAATGCTATTGAAATGGCAGCAGCGGAATTATGGCTTTCCTCAGTAAGAAATCCTCGTCGACCCACTGTGCTGTCAGACTCCGCATGCTCATGGGACTGACATCGCTGGTCCAAATGTCAGTCTTGAAGCTAATAGTAGTAGTTCATGGATGTTCGTTTTAACTCCGGTGAGTTAACATCTGAAAAATAGCACCTACTTGGTAGTGTGTACCGGTGCTCGACCTGTCGGTGAAAGCCAACATCATCCACGACAGAGTACGGTTGATTGTCAAGGGCAATGAATTCTATTATCTTGACATTAATGGATTTCACCTTTGAGCTGTCTCGCTGAAATGTTCTTACTCTTTCAAATGACTGCTCGACTTGAACTTGTTTAGTTGTTGGAAGTGTGCACTTAGAACAAAAGCTGGGGAGAAAACTAAGTGGTTGCTGAACGTCTGGGGGTGGTGCACTTTCAAATGAGTAATTTACACATAAAACAGGCACCCGTTTTGGTTTGTGAGCACCACTTTCAAAACTACTGGCTTTTCTGGAGCATCACTTTAAAGGGATAGCTTACAGAAATTGTAACCCCATCTTTTCTTACCGTCTGAGTTGTTGTTATTCCAATTTTAATACAAACTCTACGGAAAGCCATGTGAAGTAGCCTAAAGAATCGGCCTATATTTCTGTGCACTCCCTTTAAGACCAAACAGGAAAACGCACACCCTGAGGTGGCGCTCCTAGTGGCCGGGGACTTTAATGTATGGAACGTTTTAATCCGTTTTACTTCATTTCTACCAACATGTTAAATGTGTAACCTGAGGTGGGAGAAAGTCTAGACCACCTTTACTGCACACAGCGACGTGTGCAAAGGCTTCATCAATAAGTGCATCGATAACGTTGTCCCCACAGAGACTGTACGTACATACCCGAAGCCATGGATTACAGGCTACATCCGCACTGAGCTAAAGGGTAGAGCTACCGCTTTCAAGGAGCGGAACTCTAACCCGTAAGCTTATAAGAAATCCCTCTATTCCCTCCCTCCGGCAAAGCGTCAATACAGGACGAAGATGGAATCGTACTACACTTGTCGGATGTGGCAGGGCTTTCAAACTATTACGGACTCCAAAGGGAAGCACAGCCCCGAGCTGCCTAGATACACAAGCCTACCAGATGAGCTAAATAACTTATATGCTCTCTTCGAGGCAAGCAACACTGAACCATGCATCAGCAGTTCCGGATGACTATGTGTCACACTCTCCGTAGCCGACATGAGTAAGACCTTTTTAAACTGGTCAACATTCACAGGGCCATAGGGCCAGACGTATTACTTGGATGTGTACTCCGAGCATGCGCTGACCAACTGGAAAGTGTTTAAACTGCCGTTTTCATTACATTGTCTGTAATACCAACATGTTTCAAGCAGACCACTGTGCCCAAGAACACTAAGGTAACCTCTTTAAATAACTACCGACCCGTAGCACTCACGTCTATAGCCATGAAATGCTTTGGCTTGCATCAACACCATTATCCCAGAAACCGTAGACCCACAATAATTTGCATACCACCCCAACAGATCCAGAGATGACGCAATCTCTATTGTACTCCACACTGGCCTTTCCCACCTGGACAAAAGAAACGCCTACGTGAGAATGCTATTCATTGACTACAGCTCGGCGTTCAACACCATAGTGCCCTCAAAGCTCATCACTAAGCTAAGGACAACAACACAAGTGCGTGCTCAGTCCCTTCTGTATTCCCTGTTCACTCATGACTGCACGGCCAGGCACAACTCCAACACCATTTAAGTTTGCAGATGCTACATAATCATCGACAATGATTAGACAGCCTATAGGGAGGAGGTCAGAGACCTGCCAGTGTGATACCAGGATAATGACCTCTCCCTCAAAGTGATCAAGACAAAGGAGATGATTGTGGACTACAGGAAAAGGAGGACTGAGCACGCCCCCATTCTCATTGTCGAGCAGGTTGAGAGCTTCAATTTCCTTGGTGTCCAGAAACAGACTCCATGAGGGTGGTATGAGGGCCCGACGTCCACAGGTGGGGGTTGTGCTTACAGCCCAACACCGTGCAGGGCGTTTGTCATTTTCCAGAGAATACCAAGATTGGTAAATTCGCCACTGGCGCCCTGTGCTCTTCACAGATGAAAGCAGGTTCACACTGAGCACATGTGACAGACGTGACAGTCTGGAGACGCCGTGGAGAACGTTCTGCTGCCTGCAACATCCTCCAGCATGACCGGTTTGGTGGTGGGTTAGTCGTGGGGTGGCATTTCTTTGGGGGGCCGCACAGCCCTCCATGTGCTCGCCAGAGTTAGCCTGACTGCTACCGAGATGAGATCGTCAGACCCCTTGTGAGACCATATGCTGGTGCGGTTGGCCCTGGGTTCCTCCTAATGCAAGACAATGCTAAACCTCATGTGGCTGGAGTGTCAGCATTCCTGCAAGAGGAACGAAGGCATTGATGCTATGGACTGGCCCGCCCGTTCCCCAGACCTGAATCCAATTGAGCACATCTGGGACATCATGTCTCGCTCCATCCACCAACTCCACGTTGCACAACAGACTGTCCAGGAGTTGGCGGATGCTTTAGTCCAGGTCTGGGAGGAGATCCCTCAGGAGACCATCCGCCACCTCATCAATCAGGAGCATGCCCAGGCGTTGTAGGGAGGTCATACAGGCACGTGGATGCCACACACCCTACTGAGCCTCATTTTGACTTGTTTTTAGGACATTCCATCAAAGTTGGATCAGCCTGTAGTGTGGTTTTCCACTTTAATTTGAATTTTGAGTGACTCCAAATCCAGACCTCCATGGGTTGATAAATTTGATTTCCATTGATAATTTTTGTGTGATTTTGTTATTAGCACATTCAACTATGTAAAGAAAAAAGTATTTAATAAGAATATTTAATTCATTCAGATCTAGGATGTGTTATTTTAGTGTTTCCTTTATTTTTTTGAGCAGTGTATATATATGTATCTATCTAGCGCAAACAACATTAAAAATGTCTACACCGTGTTATATATAAATATATTTAAATAACATCAAATTGATCAGAAACACTGTGTAAACATTTAATGTTGTAAATGACTATTGTAGCTGGAAACGGCGGATTTTTAATGGATTATCTACATAGGCGTACAGAGGTCCATTATCAGCAACCATCACTCCTGTGTTCCAATGGCATGTTGTTAGCTAATCCAAGTTTATAATTTTAAATGGTTAATTGATCATTAGAAAACCCTTTTGCAATAATGTTAGCACAGCTGAAAACTGCTGTTCTGATTAAAGAAGCAATACAACTGGCCTTCTTTAGATTAGTTGAGTATCTAGAGCATCAGCATTTGTGGGTTCGATTACAGGCTCAAAATGGCCAGAAACAAGGCCCTTCGGTAACTCGTCAGTCTATTCTTGTTCTGAGAAATGAAGGCTATTTCCATGTGAAAAATTGCCAAGAAGCTGAAGATCTCGTACAACGCTGTGTACTACTCCCTTCACAGAACAGTGCAAACTGGCCCTAACCAGAATAGAGAGAGGAGTGGGAGGCCCCAGTGCACAACTGAGCAAGAGGACAAGTACATTAGTCCCTAGTTTGAAAAACAGATACCTCACAAGTCCTCAACTGGCAGCTTCATTAAACGAGATATGAGATATGGCTCTTTCTTTGTAACTCTGTGATGGTAATGTATGGTGTGTGTGTGTGGTCCTCTCACTGAGACTCTGGAAAAGATGCAGTTTATTAGGCTAGAGATGATATAAGTTATGATATAACTTATCGGGCAAATGATGAGAACATCAGTAACCTAAACATCTTTATAAGCGGCATTTGTGCTTTATGATGAACCTCAAAGGGCGATGATGGGTGATGAGCTTGACAATCCTTTCCAATACATATTGAGGGTCTTATTCTGGTGACATGATGTATCTTGGCTGCCATTTTACAAATAATATCGCTCTTATCCATAGTAATTTCATAATGTGGGTAGCCTACCCACACTGTATCTGCGAACTGTTCGATAGACCACATGTGCCTTGTCCGGAGTGGGTACATTTGCTCTATAACCAACAGTTTTTGTGACAAACCATCAGAGTTAAAGCGATGGAAACTCATTTAACTTGTAAATTTAATGTGTACTACGTCATCAAGCACAGCATTTTATCCTAAAAAAGTGTGATGGAAACATCACACGCAGTGGGAAAACGCACCTTGTTTTATGCAGATTTTTTTATATTTGCATGAAAATCTGTCTAACCTAGCTACTGTAATTAATACATTTCATACGCTATTGCAAAAATAATAGTTTTATGTTTATGAAGGTCTTACATATCATTTAGAATATGCAGAAAAACATATAAACATCTATAGCATTTTCATTAGTTTGTGTAAACCCATTCAAGTGTTCAATTTTATTCGTATGTAATCGGTGGGTGTAGCTGGTGCATAGAAGTCAGGCGCAGGAGAGCAGAGATGAGTGAACATGAAGCACTTTACTGAGGCAAATTGTAAGACCAGAACGCAACAGCGTCACAAGAACAAATTCCTAAAACAAGTAAGGCAGCACAAAGTACCACGTACAAAGTACCGGCTGCCACAAAACACGGGTACACATAAACGCCGGCGCTAACCAGCTGGACGCGTGCCAACCTCGACAATACACAATACCCCACACAGCCATGGAGGGAACAGAGGGCTAAATACACATATAGTAATTATGAGGAGATGTAAACCAGGTGTGCAGGAAAACGAGACAAAACAAATGGAAAATGAAAGGTGATGCGGCGATGGCTAGAAGACCGGTGACGTTGACCCCCAAACTCCGGCCGAACAAGTAGAGGGACCGACTTCGTCGGAAGTCGTGACATCGTCTTTTGTTACTACTATTAAACAGAAAGCATCGGTGTTGGAACATGGTAACAGGTCATTTTTTTATAACGACAAAATAAAACAAAATACCAAGATGCCTAGGCTACTGATGTTTTCATTTGACTGAACATCATTAAAAGCATCAAGTGTGCCTTAAATAATACAAATCAGCACAAAAGCAATAATGGCATTATAATCAATCTTCGTGTCTATGACAGCAGTTGTCTATCTTCGTGTCTTCGACAGCAGCGGCTCGTGCTTACATGGTGTGCGTTTTCACCCAATGGCATCAGTAGGATTTCATTTAGCTGTTATCCCGTGTCCTAACATTTGACACTAATCTTCGCCACTTTCACTTGTTTGGCACACTTCCCACAAACACGTCGCAGGTGTTTGGTGTCTTGGGTTCACCTGGCATTGTCTCCTCCCCGGGAGCTGTGCGCAATTTGGCTCGCGCAACAACGTGCTTGGAATCTTTGCTTGCAGCCTTGGGCTACATGAGACATATGAGGGCCATGTTCCAGACTCATGATGAAGTCTCTCCTGGGCATGGTGTTGTTCAAGCAGTGCATGAATAACACGTGTGTTGAAAGTAGCCAAGTCAAGCATGTTGTAGAACTCAGCAACAGGCCAGCTGCGGGTGCCTCCTTTCAACGAGTACAGCCATGCCATCTGATCAACACAGACCATATACACTCCATTTCCACCGAATGCTTCACAGACATACAGTATTGAAATGATCGCTTCCAGCTCAACAGACAGATCCCAGGCCTTGCGCCCTGTGCACCACAGTACAGTCCCTGATGTGCTGTAACATGTGCTGATTACATTTTTGTTCTGATAATCGGCCCGTAGCATTTTCACTAGCTTGTTCTGTCCAAATGGTACCGTACCTTCCTCTCTCCTGTCTGTTTCATTTTGTGGTGGCATTGGCACCTTCTCAGTGCACACCATTCTTTATTTTTTCTGCTTAGTCCTCAGAGGTATAGGTTATTCAGGCTGAGGCTCAGAACCAGAAGAATAATCATCAGATGTCATGATTCATTTCTTACCCCACCATCCGAGTCGTTTTCATTCAGATCTTGTAGCAGCTCAAACGCAGCATTTGTCTTGGTCTTTTTGTACACGCTCTCTCTGTGTACTCCAAGTATGCCAGAGTAAACTGATAAGACTACTTGGATTTAGTGGAATGATATAGGGTACATACCATTTTGAGATTATAATTAGGATATACCAATACAATATAATGGCCCACCCTGTTCATTCACAATTGGTGATGACATAATTACGCATTGTTCACTTCCCCTCACTCATCCTTTCTCCCTCATCATACTTTACTTCACTTATTTCATCTGTTATGTGTGAAATTAGTTTCGGTTTAGGTTCAGTTTCTAAGCAATTATTGAGGTGATTATCAACTGGGCACGGACCTTCAACTGTCAGAAGTGTGGAGCAGGCCCTACTGTCTGGAGGAGGAGGGGAAATTGGGTGAGGGGGGGGCATAAAAAAATGACATGCCCTCCTAAACCTTGTTAGAATTTAAAATCACAAACATAACTAGAATTACAACAATGGCAGTGTGTTTATATAGACTTGTTTAGGAAAAGTACAGGATGGAGGGGGCATGACTTTTAAAAAATGCCAATTCACAATTACTGCTTTAGCGTTTCTAATGTTGACTACAGGCAGTGAGATGGAAAGGTATTTTCTCCCCTCTCTGTAATTGGCCGTGGGGACCTTTTGCCTGTTTCACTACTATGAGATCACATGATGTTTGAAGGTGTTAAGGTCTCAAGGCAGTTGCTGCTTTTTGGATGTGTTTTTGGATGGAGTTGTCTGTCCAACACAGAGCAGAACTGGGCTGAGCTGGTGCCGCATGCTGTCTCTAACTCTGCTTTGAAAGGTGGAGCAAATACTTTTTCTAAGGGCAAAACAGCTAGCTGAAATCCTCAGAAGCTGGGGTCTATTTGAGTGAGTCCCTTGGCTGTCTTCATGCTATAAACACCCACCGTTCTCACTCTCTCTCGCTCTGTTTTCTCTCGGAGTCATAACAGGTGTCTTGGACTGTAAGGGGTTTCTTTTTTTCTCTTCCAGCTTTGCATATTTTCCACTTGTATGGAATGTTCTCTTTTTATTGAGAACATGCAGCCCTAGGTTACTGGGTAGATGTCACTTTCTGTGTAGAGAAATTATGATATGCAAGCTTCACTTTGAAGCAAAATGGTTACTTTCACACTTCCTGGAAAGCTTGGAAAGCCAGACATGCCTAGTTAAACCAGGAGATCATTGAAATACGGAGTAGCACCTCTGCACCGCCGTCGTCTGTTAGCTGTAGTACACTGCATATATAGCCTACATTTTACTCCTTGTTCAATTAATATTTTATTGGAAAACAATCGATGTTATACCAGGAGGAAACTGTTAGTTCCGGTGTTAACTATTAGACGTGTGTATATAGGCAGTGTGTGAAAGGCTTGACATGATTGATGTTATGTCAGTCTGGTTCATCCTCTTTCTAGATCAATAAAATGTGACCCGATTCCGGGAACTAGGCGTATGTCGCAAGTCACGACTTTTGAATGTACATTTTTTTTTCTTATCATAATGCGTTTTTTGAGGCAGAAATGCCTTCTTGAACGTGAGCTTTCATGAGCCTTAATAACAAATTTATATGCCATCTGTAAATACGAATACAATTGTTAAATTACGAGCCTTGATGGTTAAGCCACTGAAAAAGGAGCAACCTTCCCACTAGCCATGATTGGCTGAGAGAATGTGTGGGCTGGACATGCCGAGAGGAGTTCGGATTGGTCTACCATAGGAGCACATCAGTCTGTGTTGGTAATCCTGTCAAACACGGCTTTATTTATTTTTTTATTGTGTAGTGGAGCTGCATAAGTGTGTCTCCACTTTCTGCAGGATCACATTTTGAAATCATTGGAATTGGAGCATGATAGTTTAATGAGATGCAGAAAACACCTGTCTCCGGATTACATCTTCAAACTAAGGGCAACTGTGGCATGGCATTCCTGACTGGGAGACCTCAGCCATGCTCAAGGTCCTAAACGATTTCATAACCGCCATCGATAAAAGACCGTACTGTGCAGCCCTCTTCATCGACCTGGCCAAGACTTTCGACTTTGTCAATCACCGCATTCTTATCGGCAGACTCAACAGCCTTCGTTTTTAAAATGACTGCCTGGCATGGTTCATCAACTACTTCTCAGATAGCGTTCAGTGTGTCAAATTGGAGCGCCTTTTGTCTGGACCTCTGGTAGTCTCTATGGGGGTACCGCAGCGTTCAATTCTCAGCCGGACTTTTTTCTATGTATATATAGCTCTTGCTGCTGGTGACGACACCATTCTGTATACACCTGGCACAAGTTCCAATGCCATACAACACTCCTTCTGTGGCCTCCAACTGCTTTTAAATGCGAGTAAAACTAAATGCATACTCTCCAACCGATTGCTACTCGCACCCGCCCGCCCGACTGGCATTACTACTCTGGACGGTTCTGACTTATTTGTAGTTGTCCACATATTCTATCTAGGTGTCTGGTTAGACTGTAAACTCTCCTTCCAGACTCACATTAAGCATCTCCAATCCAAAATTAAATCTAGAATCCGCTTCCTATTTCGCAACAAAGCCTCTGACTATCCTACTGATCCTTGACTTCAGTGATGTCATTTACAAAATAGCCTCTGACACTCTACTTAGACTACATCCAATTTGTTTTCACAATGCCATCCGTTTTATCACCAAAGCCCCAGATACTACCCACCACTGCGACCTGTATGCTCTCATTGGCTGGCCCTCGCTACATATTCGTGCTGCCAATGACTGGAAGCGAATTGCAAAAATCATTGAAGCTGGAGTCTTACATCTCCCTCTCTAACTTTAAGCATCAGCTGTCAGAGCAGCTTACTGATCACTGTACCCGTACACAGCCCATCTGTAAATAGCACCCCCAACTACCTCATCCCCATATTATTTTATTTGTTTGCTCTTTTGCACCCCAGTATCTCTACTTGCTGTTACTGTCTATCCTGTTGCCTAGTAACTTTACCCCTACCTACAGTGTGTTCGGAAAGTATTGAGACCACTTTCATTTTTCCAAATGTTACGTTACAGCCTTATTCTAATTTCAATTGATTGGATATGATTTGGAAAGGCACACACCTGTCTATATAATGTCCCACAGTTGACAGTGCATGTCAGCAAAAACCAAGCCATGAAGTCGAAGGAATTGTCTGTAGCGCTCCGAGACAGGATTGTGTCGAGGCACAGATCTGGGGTAGGGTACCAAAAAATGTCTGCAGCATTGAAGGTCCCCACGAACACAGTGGCCTCCATCATTCTTACATGGAATAAGTTTAGAACACACAAGAATTTTCATAGTGCTCGCCTCATGACCAAACTGGGCAATCGGGGGAGAAATACCTTGGTCGTGGAGGTGACGAAGACCCCGATGGTCACTCTGACAGAGCTCCAGAGTTCCTCTGTGGAGATGGGAATACCTTCCAGAAGGACAACCATCTCTGCAGCACTCCACCAATCAGGCTTTTATGGTCGAGTGGCCAGACGGAAGCCACACAGTCAAAGGCACATGACAGCCGCTTGAAGTTTGCCGAAACGCACCTAAAGACTCTCAGACCATGAGAAACAAGATTCTCAGGTGTGATGAAACCAAGATTCAACTCTTTGGCCTGAATGCTAAGCGTCCCATCTGGAGAAAACCTGGCACCGTCCCTACAGTGAAGCGTGGCGGTGGCAGTATCTTGCTGTGGGGATGTTTTTCTGCGATAGAGATGGGGATCTCGATCATCGAGGGGAACGATGAACGGAGCAAAGTACAGAGATTCTTGATGAAAACCTGCTCCAGAGCACTCAGGACCTCAGACAGGGGTGAAGGTTCACCTTCCAACAGGACAATGACCGTAAGCACACAGCCACGACAACGCAGGAGTGGCTTCAGGACAAGTCTCTGAATGTCCTTGAGTGGCCCAGGGAGAAGCCAGACTTGAACCCGGTCAAACATCTCTGGAGAGACCTGAAAGTAGCTGTGCTGCAACGTTCCCGATCCAACCTGACAGAGCTTGAGAAGATCTGCAGAAAATATATTTTCTTTGCCGTTATGGGGTATTGTGTGTAGATTGAGGGGGAACAATTTAATCCATTTTAGAATAAGGCTGTAACTTAACAAAATGTGGAAAAAGTTAAGTGGTCTGATTACTTTCCGAATGCACTGTATATGTACATAGCTACATAAATTACTTTATCTTAACTCAGCATTGTTGGAAAAGGACCCCAAGTAAGCACTTCACTGTTAGTTTTTACCTGTTGTTTATAAACCATGTGACAAATAGCATATTTTTCTTTTGCTTTTCTTATTCCATTTTCCAAATGGCTCCTCTGACTCAGTTAATTTAAGGTGGTGTTACACATTAAACCGGTGAAAAATAGACTTGTATGACAATTTACCACCATGTCATAACCATTTTCCTTGGCGTAAATACACTTTCAGATCAACACGTTTTAACATTTTCAGTACAAATGTAATAAAATAAAAACTGCCATAAGTAGATCTTCTCAAATGCGACCCATCTAGTCTGCAGCAGTCAGATCTCTCTCTCTCTCTCTCTCTCTCTCTCTCTCTCTCTCTCTCTCTCTCTCTCTCTCTCTCTCTCTCTCTCTCTCTCTCTCTCTCTCTCTCTCTCTCTCTCTCTCTCTCTCTCTCTCTCTCTCTCTCTCTCTCTCTCTCTCTCTCTCTCTCTCTCTCTCTCTCTCTCTCTCTCTCTCTCTCTCTCTCTCTCTCTCTCTCTCTCTCTCTCTCTCTCTCTCTCTCTCTCTCTCTCTCTCTCTCTCTCTCTCTCTCTCTCTCTCTCTCTCTCTCTCTCTCTCTCTCTCTCTCTCTCTCTCTCTCTCTCTCTCTCTCTCTCTCTCTCTCTCTCTCTCTCTCTCTCTCTCTCTCTCTCTCTCTCTCTCTCTCTCTCTCTCTCTCTCTCTCTCTCTCTCTCTCTCTCTCTCTCTCTCTCTCTCTCTCTCTCTCTCTCTCTCTCTCTCTCTCTCTCTCTCTCTCTCTCTCTCTCTCTCTCTTCTCTCTCTCTCTCTCTCTCTCTCTCTCTCTCTCTCTCTCTCTCTCTCTCTCTCTCTCTCTCTCTCTCTCTCTCTCTCTCTCTCTCTCTCTCTCTCTCTCTCTCTCTCTCTCTCTCTCTAATATATATATATGTATATGTGTTTACATTGCCAAAGCAAATGAAGTAGATAATAAACAAAAGTGAAATAAACAATATAGAATTAGCAGTGAACATTACACTCACAAAAGTTCCAAAATAATAGACATTTCAAATGTCATTATGTGCAAATAGTTAAAGTATCAAAGGGAAAATAAATATGGGTTGTATTTATGTGTTTGTTCTTCATTGCATGCCCTTTTCTTGTGGCAACAGGTCACAAATCTTGCTGCTGTGATTGCACACTGGAATTTTATCAAAATTGGGTTTGTTTTCTAATCTGCCTACAGCAGCACCTACACTACTGTTCAAAAATTTGGGGTCACTTAGAATTGTCCTTGTTTTGAAATTAAAGCATATCTTTTTGTCCATTTAAAATAACATCAAAATGATCAGAAATACAGTGTAGACATTGTTGATGTTGTAAATGACTATTGTAGCTGGAACCGGCCGATTTATAAAAAAAAAAATAATAATAATATGTGTATATATAATAATAATAATAACCATTAAAAAATAATTATATATATATATATATATATATATACACATTTTTTTTTTAATATCTACAGAGGCCCATTATCAGCAACCATCACTCCTGTGTTCCAATGGAACGTTGTATTAGCTAATCCAAGTGCTTAGGAGGCTCGCCTCTTCACTGTTATGGACTTGTGAGGCGTCTGTTTCTCAAACTAGACACTAATGTACTTGTCCTCTTGCACAGTTGTGCACCGGGGCCTCCCACTCTTTCTATTCTGGTTAGAGCCCGTTTGCGCTGTTCTGTGAAGGGAGTAGTACACAGCTTTGTACGAGATCTTCAGTTTCTTGGCAATTTCTCGCTTGAAATAGCCTTTATTTCTGAGAACAAGAATAGACTGACGAGTTTCTGAAGAAAGGTCTTTGTTTCTGGCCATTGTGAGCCTGTTATCGAACCCACAAATGCTGATGCTCCCGATACTCATCTAGTCTAAAGAAGGCCAGTTGTAATTGCTTCTTTAATTAGAACAACAGTTTTCAGCTGTGCTCACATAATTGCAAAAGGGTTTTCTAATGATCAATTAACCGTTTAAAATGATCAACTTGGAGTAGCTAACACAACGTGCCATTGGAACACAGGAGTGATGGTTGCTGATAATAATAATAATAATTATTATTATTATTATTATTTTTTAACCTTTATTTAACTAGGTAAGTCAGTTAAGAACAAATTCTTATTTTCAATGACAGCCTAGGAACATTGAACTGCCTGTTCAGGGGCAGAATGACAGATTTGTACCTTGTCATTTCGGGGGTTTGAACTTGCAACCTTCCGGTTACTAGTCCAATGCTCTATATGTAGATATTCCATTAAAAATCTGCCATTTCCAGCTACAATAGTAATTTACAACATTAACTATGTCTACACTGTATTTATCAATTTGATATTTTAATAGACAGTGCTTCTCTTTCAAAAACAAGGACATTTATAAGTAACTTTTGAATGGTAGTGTAGGTACTTCTGTAGGCCCTCCTTGGTTGGGGACAGAAGCACCAGATCATCAGCAAACAGTAGACATTTGATTTCAGATTCTAGTAGGGTGAAGGCTGTGTTTTTCCCTAACACCACTTTCCATCAAATTGTATGGCAGACCCTCATGCTAAATTGAGTCATAAGCTTTTGTGAAGTCAACAAATCAAGAGAAGACTTGGCCTTAGTTTTGGTTTGTTTGTTTGTCAATTAGGGTGTGCAGGGTCTGTCATATGGTAATTTGGTAAAAAGCCAATTTGATATTTGCTCAGTGCATTGTTTTCACTGATGAAATGTACAAGGCTGCTGTTAATGATAAAATGGAGTATTTTCCCAAGGTTGCTGTTGACACACATCACACGCTAGTTATCGGGATCAAATTTGTCTTAACTCCAATCCACAAAAGTGATCAGTCCTTGGTTACAAATATTGGGGAAGATGCCAGACCTGAGGATGATGTTAGAGTTTAAGTATAGTCAATTGGAATTTATGGTCTGTATAATTTCATGTAGGATACAGTCAACACCACAGGCCTTTTTGGGATGGAGGGCTTGTATTTTGTCCTTTAGTTGATTCAATGTATTTGGAGAATACAGTGGGTTCTGGTAGTCTTTTTAATAGCTGATTCTAAGATTTGTAATTGTTCATGTATATGTTATTTTTCTTTGTTATAGAGACAAAAAGATTGGAAGTGGTTTATCCACACATCTTTTTTGGATAGATCACTCCGAGTTGTTTGCTTAGTGTGTTCCAATTTTCCGGGAAGTGGTTAGATTCTATGGATTCTTCAATTACATTGAACTGATTTCTGATGTCCTGTTCCTTCTTTTTACAATGTGCTGTTCCTTATTTTTCTGTAGTGTGTTTCTGTATTGTTTTAGTGATTCACCATAGTGAAGGCGTAGACTCTTTTTCTGGGTCTCTATGTTTTTGGTTGGATAGGTTCTCAATTTCTCCTAGGTTTTTGCATTCCTCATCAAACCATTTGTCATTTGTTAATTTTGCTGTGATCTGATAGTGGTGTTAGTGGGCTGACTGTGAACTCTGAGAGACTCTGGGTTGAGGTCAGTGATAAAGTAGTCTACAGTACTACTGCCAAGTGATGAGCTGTAGGTGTACCTGCCATAAGTCTCCTCGCAGCCTGCCATTGACTATGTACAAACCCGGCATGCGACAGAGCTGCATGTGACCCATTTCTGTTTTATCATAGTTGTCTAGAGAGTCATATTTAGGAGGGAATACTGTCACCGCCAGGTAGGTGTTTTTTCCCCCTTTTGCGGAGTGTCAGATTCTTGTCCAATTCTGGAGTTTAGGTCGCCACAGACTAGTACATGTCCCTGGGCCTGGAAATAGTTGCTCTCCCCCTCTAAAATGGAGAATCGGTCAAATTATGGGGATTCTATTGGGGGGATATAGGTAGCACACATGTTTCTTGTAGGAGGAAAATGTCTGTATTCCTTTGAAGTCTAGGTTCCTACTCTTTAGGCCAAAGGAAGATGACCTTGTATATTCCAGGTTGAGAAAGTTAAAGCTTTGTGTTCCATGGTTTCTAGTGTTGTTTTTGTGTGGTTTATACCCGGACCATCACTGTAGGTGTGAACAGAGCATGTTGAGGATCTGATACATTCTGGGCAAAATAGTGCACTATGTAGTGAGCAGGGTGCCACTTGGGATGTAGCTTCTCTCTGGGAGGGCACTTTTCTATAGCCAAGGCCTCAGGGAGGCTGTGTGTGTGAAAGATGTGGGGAATTCATATTATTAATGTTCTCCTCACAGCTGACCAGATAAGTCCATCCTGGAATAGGTTTACTCTCTGTGTGTTGTAGATTTAACACAAATCTGTGTGTGTATTGTGTAAGCATGAAATGGGCTTAGTTATTTTAGATTGGGATATTGACGAGTGGGGAATGCAATAATGATACAAGTAACTAGGATTGCAAAGGGTCAGAAACTTTCTGGTAAATTTCCTGACATTTTCTATGGGAGTTAAGCCCAGGAATGTTGGGAATATTGCTTAAATTCATCAAAAAAGTTAGCTTATAACTCTAAACCTTTTTTTGTGGGATACACATAAGGCAATTCTAGGTCTTGTTGCATATTTTGATTAAACTATCCCCAATTCAATGAAATTGCAATCCTCTGCATGCACAGTGCATTCTTCCATCACATGTAGCTGATTCTCAAGATCTTGCACACTTATGATATGCTATTAAGCTCAAACTACTACACTGTCTGAGCCAAGGACTACATGCTTTCTGGTAAGTTACAATACTGGGTGGGGTGAATATATTTTATGTGACATATACATAATATTTTGTTTACTAGTAAATAGTAGCCTATAGCAAAGTATTTAAATAATTTCTAACTTAACTATTTCTGCTAGTTTTTGCAACCATGTTGGTTTTAGCTTGCTTGAGCCTGCTAACTAAGGAGTGTTAATTCACCTGTTTCCATAAATGAAACATGTATCTTACAAAGGAGTTGTTTAATCTAACTGCTTAACTATTTATCGGTACATGTAATTGTATTTTTTTTTGCAATTGTTTCTTCTAGTCTTTACAGGAAAATGCCACGGGCACTATCTGATGTGTGGAGACATTTCACTGCAGCTAATGTAGAAGGAAAAGCTGTGTACATGTGCAAATACTGTGCCAAATCATATGTGAAGAATGCAACAAAGATGCAGAATCATCTGGCCAAGTGCATGAAGTTCCCTCAATCGCTCACAACAAACAACCTCTGACAAAAGTCCCTCTACTTCTATTCGAGGTGAAAATGAAGAATCAGACAATAGCAACAGCTCATGGTCCTCCTGGAATCAGAAGTTCTTTTGACTCAATGGAGGAACACAGTCAGAAATGCTGATAAATGTCTTGCTTGAGCTGTGTATGCAACTGGTTCACCTCTGATGTTCACAGGCAATGTGTATTGGAAGAGATTTCTGAATGTTCTTCGCCCAGCATACACCCCTCCAACCAGACATGCTTTATCTACTAATTTGCTGGATCCAGAGTTCAACAGAGTGTATGCAACTGAAGGTCAAGAAAATCATAGAGAAAGCAGACTGTATTGCTATCATCTCTGATGGGTGGTAAAATGTTTGTTGGCAAGGAATAAACTACATCGCCACCCCTCAACCAGTATTCCACAAGAGCACAGACACAAGGGACAACAGACACACCGGTCTCTACATTGCAGATGAGCTGAAGGCAGTCATAAATGACCTTGGACCACAGAAGGTATTTGCACTAGTGAGACAATGCTGCGAACATGAAGGCTGCTTGGTCTAAAGTGGAGGAGTCCTACCTTCACATCACACCCATTGGCTGTGCTGCTTGTGCATAGAATCAGCTCCTCAAGGACATCATGGCACTGAAAACAATGGATACACTCTACAAGAGAGCCAAGGAAATGGTTAGGTATGTGAAGGGTTATCAAGTTATAGCAGCAATCTAACTCCCCAAGCAAAGTGACCACCTTGAAGCTGCACAGCAACACCCATTGGGGTGGTGTTGTCATCATGTTTGACAGTCTCCTGGAGGGGAAAGAGTCTCTCCAAGAAATGTCCATATCACAGTCTGCCAATAGGGACAGGCCCATCAAGAGAATCTCTGGGTGATGTCTTTTTGGAGAGAGTGGTAAGCAGCCTTAAACTCCTGAAACCTATAGCAGTAACCATTGCACGGATTGAAGGAGACAATGCCATCCTGTCTGATGTTCAGACTCTGCTTGCAGTTGTAAGAGAAGAAATCTGTACTGCCCTGCTTACTTCACTGTTGCTCCAAGCAGAGGAAACTGAAGTTCTGAAATGCATCAAAAAGCGTGATGACTTCTGCCTGAAGCCCATACAAGCCGCAGCGTACATGTTGGACCCCAAGTATGCTGGCAGGAGCATCCTGTCAACAGATCAACAAGGCCCATGGTGTCAACACTACTGTGTCTCGCCACCTTCGCCTGGATGAGGGCAAGGTTATTGGCAGTCTGGCGAAGGACACTTCCAAGCAAAGGCTATGGGATTCAAATTGAATCAAATTTATTTATAAAGCCCTTCTTACATCAGCTGATGTCACAAAGTGCTCTACAAAAACCCAGCCTAAAACCCCAAACCGCAAACAATGCAGGTGTAGAAGCACAGTGTCTAGGAAAAACTCCCTAGAAAGGCCAGAACCTACGCAGAAACCTAGAGAGGAACCAGGCTATGAGCTGTGGCCAGTCCTCTTCTGGCTGTGCCGGGTGGAGATTATTACAGAACATGGCCAAGATGTTAATGTTCATAGATGACCAGCAGGGTCAAATAATAATAATCAGTGGTTGTCGAGGGTGCAACAGATCAGCACCTCTTGAGTAAATGTCAGTTGGCTTTTCATAGTCAATCATTCAGAGTATCTCTACCGCTCCTGCTGTCTCTAGAGAGTTGGAAAACAGCAGGTCTGGGACAGGTAGCACGTCCGGTGAACAGGTCAGGGTTCCATAGCCACAGGCAGAACAGTTGAAACTGGAGCAGCAACACGGCCAGGTGGACTGCAAGGAGTCATCAGGCCAGGTAGTCCTGAGGCACGGTCCTAGGGCTCAGGTCCTCCAAGAGATAGAGAGCGAATTAGAGAGAGCATACTTAAATTCACACAGGACAGCGGATAAGACAGGAGAAATACTCCAGATATAACAGACTGACCCAAGCCCCCCGACACAAACTACTGCAGCATAAATACTGGAGGCTGAGACAGGAGGGGTCGGCAGACACTGTGGCCCCATCCGACGATACCCCCGAACAGGGTAAAATAGGCAGGATATAACCCCACCCACTTTGCCAAAGCACAGTCTCCACACCACCAGAGGGATATCTTCAACCACCAACTTACCATCCTGAGACGAGGCCGAGTACAGCCCACATAGATCTCCGCCACGGCACAACCCAAGGGGGACGCCAACCTGGACAGGAAGATCACGTCCGTGACTCAACCCACTCACCCACTCAGGTGACGCACCCCTCCTAGGTACGGCATGGAAGAGCACCAGTAAGTTAGTGACAAAGCCCCTGTAATAGGGTTAGAGGCAGAGAATCCCAGTGGAGAGAGGGGAACCGGCCAGGCAGACACAGCAAGGGCGGTTCGTTGCTCCAATGCCTTTCCGTTCACCTTCACACTCCTGGGCCAGACATCACTCAATCATAGGAGCTACTGAAGAGATGAGTCTTCAATAAAGACTTAAAGGTTGAGACCGAGTCTGCGTCTCTCACATGGGTAGGCAGACCATTCCATAAAAATGGAGCTCTATAGGAGAAAGCCCTGCCTCCAGCTGTTTGCTTAGAAATTCTAGGGACAGTAAAAATCAAATCAAATCAAATTGTATTTGTCACATACACATGGTTAGCAGATGTTAGTGCGAGTGTAGCGAAATGCTTGTGCTTCTAGTTCCAACAATGCAGTAATAACCAACAAGTAATCTAGCTAACAATTCCAAAACTACTACCTTATAGACACAAGTGTAAGGGGATAAAGAATACGTACATAAAGATATATGAATGAGTGATGGTACAGAGCGGCATAGGCAAGATACAGTAGATGGTATTGAGTGCAGTATATACATATGAGATGAGTATGTAAACAAAGTGGCATAGTTAAAGTGGCGAGTGATACATGTATTACATAAGGATGCAGTAGATGATATAGAGTACAGTATATACGTATTCATATGAGATGAATAATGTAGGGTATGTAAACATTATATTAGGTAGCATTGTTTAAAGTGGCTAGTGATATATTTACATAATTTCCCATCAATTCCCATTATTAAAGTGGCTGGAGTTGAGTCAGTGTGTTGGCAGCAGCCACTCAATGTTAGTGGTGGCTGTTTAACAGTCTGATGGCCTTGAGATAGAAGCTGTTTTTCAGTCTCTCGGTCCCAGCTTTGATGCACCTGTACTGACCTCGCCTTCTGGATGATAGCGGGGTGAACAGGCAGTGGCTCAGGTGGTTGCTGTCCTTGATGATCTTTATGGCCTTCCTGTGACATCGGGTGGCGTAGATGTCCTGGAGGGCAGGTAGTTTGCCCCCGGTGATGCGTTGTGCAGACCTCACTACCCTCTGGAGAGCCTTACGGTTGTGGGCGGAGCAGTTGCCGTACCAGGAGGTGATACAGCCCGACAGGATGCTCTCGATTGTGCATCTGTAGAAGTTTGAGTGCTTTTGGTGACCTGAAAGCCCGAACCACTGCTTTTAATCAGGGAAAGGTGACCGGAAACATGACCGAATACAAACAGTGTAACTATTCCCTCCGCAAGGCAATCAAACAAGCTAAGCGTCAGTATAGAGACAAAGTAGAATCTCAATTCAACGGCTCAGACACAAGAGGTATGTGGCAGGGTCTACAGTCAATCACGGATTACAAAAAGAAAACCAGCCCAGTCACGGACCAGGATGTCTTGCTCCCAGGCAGACTAAATAACTTTTTTGCAAGGTCTGCGTCTTGTGACCGTAGCGTATATGTAGGTGTGTACGGCAGGACCAAATCGAAAAGATGGGTAGGAGCAAGTCAATGTAATGCTTTGTAGGTTAGCGGTAAAACCTTGAAATCAGCCCTTGCCTTAACAGGATGCCAGTGTAGAGAGGCTAGCACTGGAGTAATATGATCACATTTTTTGGTTCTAGTCAAGATTCTAGCAGCCGTCTTTAGCACTAACAGAAGTTTATTTAGTGCTTTTCCGGGTAGCTGGAAAGTAGAGCATTGCATTAGTCTAACCTAGAAGTGACAAAAAGCATGGATTAATCTTTCTGCATCATTTTTGGACAGAAAGTTTCTCATTTTTGTAACGTTACGTAGATGGAACAAAGCTGCCCTTGAAATGGTCTTGATATGTTTGTCAAAAGAGAGACCAGAGTAACGCGAGGACTGTACAACCATCAAGGTTAATTGTCAGATTCAACAGAAGATCATTTTGTTTTTTGGGACCTAGAACATGCATCTCTATTTTGTCCGAGTTTAAAAGTAGAACATTTACCGCCATCCACTTCCTTATGTCTGAAACGCATGCTTCCAGGGAGGGCAATTTTGGGGCTTCACCATGTTTCATCGAAATGTACAGTGGTGTGTCATCCGCATAGCAGTGAAAGTTAACATTTAACATAGCAGTGAAAGTTTATGTTTCCGAATGACGTCACCAAGAGGTAAAATATATAGTGAAAACAATAGTAGTCCTAAAACGGAACCTTGAGGAACACCGAAATGTACAGTTGATTTGTCAGAGGACAAACCATTCACAGAGACAAACCGATATCTTTCTGACAGATAAGATCTAAACCAGGCCAGAACTTGTCCGTGTAGACCAATTGTGGTTTCCAATCTCTCCAAAATTATGTGGTAATCGATGGTATCAAAAGCAGCACTAAGGTCTAGGAGTACGAGGACAGACGCAGATCCTCGGTCTGACGCCATTAAAAGGTAATTTACCACCTTCACAAGTGCAGTCTCAGTGCTATGAATGGGTCTAAACCAGACTGAAGCGTTTCGTGTACATTGTTTGTCTTCAGGAAGGCAGTGAGTTGCTGCACAACAGCCTTTTCAAAAACAATTGAGAGGAATGGAAGATTCGATATAGGCCAATTTTAGTTTTTTAAATATTTTCTGGGTCAGGGTTTGGCTTTTTCAAGAGGCTTTATTACTGCCACTTTTAGTGAGTTTGGTACACATCAGGTGGATAGAGAGCCGTTTATTATGTTCAACATAGGAGCAGCTCTTTCAGTAGTTTAGGGTCCAGTGTGCAGCTTGACGGTTTAGAGGCCATGATTATTTTCATCAATGTGTCAAGAGATATAGTACTAAACTTGAGTGTCTCCCTTAATCCTAGATCCTGGCAGAGTTGTGCAGACTCAGGACCACTGAGCTTTGGAGGTATACACAGATTTAAAGATGAATCTGTAATTTGCTTTCTAATGATCATGATCTTTTCCTCAAAGAAGTTCATGAATTTATCACTGCTGAAGTGAAAGCCATCCTATCTTTTCAAATGCTGCTTTTTAGTTAGCTTTGCGACAGTATCAAAAATACATTTAGGATTGTTCTTATTTTCCTCAATTAAGTTGGAAAAATAGGATGATCGAGCAGCAGTGAGGGCTCTTCAATACTGCACGGTACTGTCTTTCCAAGCTAGTCAGAAGACTTCCCGTTTGGTGTGGCGCCATTTCCGTTCCAATTTTCTGGAAGCTTGCTTCAGAGCTCAGGTATTTTCTGTATACCAGGGAACTAGTTTCTTATGACAAATGTTTTTAGGGGTGCAACTGCATCTAGGGTATTGTGCAAGGTTAAATTGAGTTCCTCAGTCAGGTGTTTAACTGATTTTTGTCCTCTTGACATCCTTGGGTAGGTGGAGGGAGTCTGGAAGGGCATCTAGGAATCTTTGGGTTGTCCGAGAATTTATAGCACAACTTTTGATGATCCTTGGTTGGGGTCTGAGCAGATTATTTGTTGCAATTGCAAACGTAATAAAATGGTGGTCGATAGTCCAGGATTATGAGGGAAAACATTAAGATCCACAACATTTATTCCACGGGACAAAACTAGGTCCAGAGTATGACTATGGTAGTGAGTAGGTCCGGAGACATGTTGGACAAAACCCACTGAGTCAATGATGGCTCCGAAAGCGGGTCTGTGGACTTTTCCATGTGAATATTAAAGTCACCAAAAATGTGAGTATAGTCTGCTATGACTACAAGGTCTGATAGGAATTCAGGGAACTCAGTGAGGAACACTGTATATGGCCCAGGAGGTCTGTAAACAGTAGCTATAAAAAGTGATTGAGAAGGCTGCATAGATTTCATGACTAGAAGCTCAAAAGACAAAAACATATATTTTTTTGTAAATTGAAATGTTCTATCATTTTAGATCAAGGATTAGATGCAATATGGCAGCAGTGCCAAGATATCTCATCAGCCACCTAGTGGAAGGGACTTCGTGGCTCTGAGTTTCTTTCCCCTGTTGCCTTCATCTTCTAAATCCCACCATCATCAGCCACCTAGTGGAAGGGACTTCGTGGCTCTGAGTTTCTTTCCCCTGTTGCCTTCATCTTCCAAATCCCACCATCATCAGCCACCTCAGAGCGCAAATGGTCCTTGTTTGGGAACACACACAACAGGCTGACCAATACAAGGGTTGAAAGGTGGTGGCTATCTGGGCAGATTTGAGGCTTTTGGAGCCTGACAATGAGCAACCCTCAAGATTGGAAAGTGACTGAAGATGAGGTCTCAGAGTCTGATGTTCAATATGTGGACATTGAGGAGGTACAGGGAGAAGACATGGAAGCCTGAGCGGAAGACACCAAGGCTTTAGTTTCTCGACTCATCTTATAGATGCATGTTGAAAATGTTTTTGGGAGATGCGATGGATCATTGGGGATCATTCAATATTCCCTTTAGTTGTAAAGTGAAATCATCCAATGTGAAGAGTCAACTCAATGAAAGTTAAATTCGTAACTAAATTGTTTTATTTTTTATTTCTATTGGAAGGATTTAATATTTTGCAATTATGTCTACTTATGATAAGGTAAAAGGTTACTGTCTCCATATGATGTGGTAAATACTGTATATGCAATGCCAAATACATCTACTTTTTAAAATGGTATTAATATTAATTTGCATATATTCCCTTTAATTCCCACGTAAAGTTTCCACCTCTGAATATTCCCCAAAATGTGCAACCCTACAGTACAAGTAACTATGATAAACCCAAGGGAAATTCTTCAGTTGATTTGCATAGTGATTGACTGTTTACTCCCCAGTCCCAAAGCATTCTCTCTTAATAGCTTATGAAATATGGTCTCTTGATAGTCAGGTTATTGCTCCTTGAAATTCATGCACATGTCGAAGCTGACACTTTGCAATTGGATTTTAATCTTACTTGGGTTTTAGAAACATGAAAGAATCACACAATGGCATATCTGCCAAATACATTTAGAAAAATGTTGATTTATTGTGGACTGTGGCTTGATTTGAGTACAATTGGACTGTTTAGGTTTAATTCATATTAGGGCTGACCTCATTTAGTCGACTGGTCCATTGTTTGGTCAATAGACTGTTGGTCGACCGAGATTTCTTTAGTCGAGCAGCCGCAAATATATTATTTTATGGTTCTCAAGATGCCTGTCTCAGTGGTCTAATCCATTTCGGAGGCCACAGGGATGGCACATTCCATCACTCTTAAGACGTGATACTGAAATTGTATATGGTTATATTATGTACGAGCAATGGTGCAACACTAATAAATCAAATATTTTATAACGTGCTTTCTCCCACGTTGTATACGGTCGTTGTCTGGGGTTTTGTAACAATTTTCAGTGCGCTGTAGAATTGGCGCCTTTCCCTATGTTGCTATGTGCATAATAAAGTTAACCAGCATATTTGGATTCAGAACAATGCAACAGAGGCAGCAGAAATGAGGGACCAGCCCTTGCCTTAACCTAATTGTCTAAGAAAATTGAGGAGAGGGGAAACCCCAACTTAATTAGGTCTATAGCCTAGTGGTTAGAGCATTGGCGGCAGGTAGACTAGTGGTTAGAGCGTTGGCGGCAGGTAGCCTAGTGGTTAGAGCGTTGGCGGCAGGTAGCCTAGTGGTTAGAGCGTTGGCGGCAGGTAGCCTAGTGGTTAGAGCGTTGGCGGCAGGTAGCCTAGTGGTTAGAGCGTTGGCGGCAGGTAGCCTAGTGGTTAGAGCATTGGGCCAGCATCTGAAGGGTTGGTGGATCGAATCCCCAGCTGACAAGGTAAAACTCTGTTGCTCTGCTCCTGAACAAAGCAGTTAACCCACTGTTCCTAGGCCGTCATTTTAAATAAGAATTTGTTCTTAACTGACCTGCCGAGTTAAATAAATAAAAAATCAAATAATCAATGGCCTAACTGTTAAATGTGCCTGGCTTTATAAGTCATCCATGTATATGTATGAGTGTATATGTAAAGAAATTAGACAGATCTTGCTTCTGTTGCCTGTTTTATGTATGTATTTATTTAATTGAAACTTTTTCTCCCATTATTTTGTGATATCCAATTGGTAGTTAGTCTTGTCCCATCGTTGCAACTCCCGTACAGACTCGGGAGACCCGGATGATAATAATAAGTAATGTCGTTATCATTACTAGGCTTTGTATAGTATCCTTGTATAACCACCATCGAGCTGTAGACCTAAGTGTCTTGTTTAGTCTTAATACCATAACTTAGGCCCGTATTTCAATATATATAGGCTAATGAATCAATCATTCATTTGCTCATGCCATCACACAGCACATGAGACATTCATGCTTTGAAATGGAATCGAGCATTTTAGTTTTCCAATGAGATAACAAAGGGAACTTTGAATAATTAGCCTAAACAATAAATAAACCGCAATTAACGAATGCATGCAACTGTGTTAGTCTGCTGTAATAAAGGCTATCTTTTTTTCCCATTTAGAACGGACTCTCTGGTACTTATTTAGTGTTTACACTTCCAAATGGTCAAAAACAATAATATTGTAGTCTAACAGCAACTGTTTGCTCTTGATCTCCAGTAGTTACTACAACTTAGTCAAATGTCTTCCACAGATCTGACCCCTTTCCCTCCTGAGCAACCAGTTAACATTCACCCATTTCGAGATAATTGTTCACGTCCACAGCATCCGTTTTGTTGTCACGCATTACTGTGTCCGGAGTTTGTTATAACCAGTTTATTGATGTGATTAAGATGGGGCCAGACCTATACAGTGGTTCCTCCTTTTAAAAGTGGCTTCATTCTGCGGCACACCCTGATTGCTGCCGCAGCATTCTGTGGCAAGTTAAATTTAATTCTCTGCCATTTTTTCTATTAATGCAAGTTATTGCTAGTTTGACCACCAGAGGGTATCTTTGAGAAGCATTTGATTGTATTGTCATTACCAGAGAATTTAAAACCTTTTTGTAATAACATAGTATATGGTATTGATTTTAAGAAATTTGGCTTAATTAATTTGACTTAATATTATGGTGTGTCTAATGAGAGGAAAATGAAACCCTCACGGTTTCCGTTAAGATGGAATGGAAAATATGGCGATGTACAACATGACGGTTGGGAGTAGGCTACAGGAATTGGAGGATTATGAATTGTTTGCCTTCTTTAGACAACTTTGTTCTGATATTTCTGTAAATCTGATATTTATTCCCATAGTAATTTGTTATGGATTCATAACTAAATCAACATCTGCATTTTGAAAGTCCCATGTTAACGACAGTATGTATTGTAGACTGCACAGTCGCCTAATAAATACTGTTAATAGAATTATTAAAAAATACACTTTCAAAATGCAGATGTTGCAATTTAGCTGGTGCATTGATCGGTAAGCTGCTCTAACAGCTGATGCTTAAAAATAGTGAGGGAGACATAAGGCTTCAGTGATTTTTGCAATTCGTTCCAGTCATTGGCAACAGAGAACTGGAAGGAAAGGCGGCCAAACGAGGAGTTGGCTTTGGGGATGACCAGTGATTTATATACCTGCTGGAGCGTGTGCTACGGGTGGGTGCTGCTATGGTGACCAGTGAGCTGAGATAAGGCGGAGCTTTACCTAGCATAGACTTATAGATGACCTGGAGCCAGTGGGTTTGGCGACGAATATGTAGTGAGGGCCAGCCAATGAGAGCATACAGGTCGCAGCGGTGGATAGTATATGGGGCTTTGGTGACAAAATAGATGGCACTGTGATAGAATGCATCCAATTTGTTAAGTAGAGTGTTGGAAGCTGTTTTGTAAATGACATCGCCCAAGTCAAGGATTGGTAAGAGTCCGTTTTACGAAGGTATGTTTGGCAGCATGAGTGAAGGATACTTTGTTGCGAAATAGGAAGCCGATTCTAGATTTAATTTTGGATTGGAGATGCTTAATGTAAGTCTGGAAGGAAAGTTTACAGTCTAGCCAGACAACTAGGTATTTGTAGTTGTCCACATATTCTAAGTCAGAACCGCCCAGAGTAGTGATGCTAGATTGGGAGGGGGGTGCAGACAGGGATCGGTTAAAGAGCATGCATTTAGTTTTACTTGCATTTAAGAGCAGTTGGAGGCCACGGATGGAGTGTTGAAATAAATAATTTGGTACAGTGTTAGAAAAACGTCAGAGTAATCTGAAATAGGGGGCATAATTCATGTTCAAAGTTACAACATAACATACATAGGCATTTCATCATTAAGACCTTTAGGAAATAATGTCTGGAGGGTGAAAATCCCAAAACATTCGGGCTGATTTTTATTTTGTGGCTGGCAGTTGGCATGGACCAATTTATCTCGTAAATAAAACATGCCAGTGTTTCTTGACTGCATCTCCCACTTTTCACAAGTTCAAAGTATATGTAGTTGTGAACATTAGGGTCCTTTAGCTTTAGTGGGTTTTCTTTGTAGCAGTTCATCTCATGTTTTCCCCAATGCTAAAGTAAGAGCTTCATCCACATATTGTGGAGAATAGCCTTTTCTTAAAAACCTATTGCGCATCTCTGCTGCTTTTTCTAGATAGTCCTGAAAATGATTTGTTATAAGTTGGGGAGGAGGGGGAGTTTCACACTTAGCTCAAGTTGGGGAGGGGGGTTCACACCTAGCTTGACTATTATACAATTCTTTAGTAAAGGTTGAATAGTCAATTGTTCAGCTAATAGCCCATCCTGCTACGCTTGTGAAAAACGAAATACGTTTCCCCCTTTTCACGTTTAAGATTCCAATTGATAGTGTTTTTAGCCACAATCGGCCCCAATTAATGCATTTGGGCACAGTCGATAGCGTGCTGGACTTCGGGCTAGAATGTTGAGGTTTCGAAACCTGCTCCCTGCTTGCTATAATGAATGAGTTTGATAAACCTGGTATTGGATATGGTTGAAAAACTTTTAAATGAACTTCATGACAAAATATATGCACTTTATATGCACTTTAATTTGTCTCTACATGACTAACATATTCCTCTCAATTGTACATTTATTGCTTGACTCGTTATGACGTTATAACTACATACATTTGCTTTCCCGTAATGTTTGTCGGCCACCTTTGCTGAAGTCACCAGGGACGGGTGGCCCACGTCAAATTCGTCATTGGAACCACTCGATATGATTGGTCATATAAAAACCTTGGAACCCAAATGCATAATGAGTGCTCTAACTCCCCCTTGTGGTGTTCTGGGGCAATGAAGCTGGGTACCTCTAAGTCCCGCGGTGTAAGCTCATGACATGCAACTTTTAAAGGAGGCGATGCTTACATGTTTCATGTAAAGAGCGCAAGGGTTGAGGAAATAGGGAATGTTTTTCATTAACAAATTAGGGATTTTGGTAACAGAACTTTTCATTCTGAAACAAGTAAAAAAACAAAATGGCTGAAATGTTGCTTCAGCACGGACAGAGCAAGAAATACTTGCTGTGCTGCAGTAGGGAGAAGAGCAATACAATGTCACACAGGCACTCGCTGTCATTTTTTAACACTGTGTGACCGTCGTGCTCATTCTTGAGTCATTTGTGTCTCAATTATTTGATCAAAGTGTGCTTAAAGCATCAGATAAACACTGTATATGTAGTGATTTTTTTTCAAACACATAGGGTGTGTCTCTATATATGGGAAATTCAAGACCAATCAATTGGTCGAAAAACCGGACAACTCTTGGGTGACCAAGATTTTTTTTAGTTGGATAAAAATAACTTTCACTACTCAACATACTTTAATGAGTAAGTACAAACATATGTTGGGGGAAAAAAACATTTATGGCTTTTATCAAGCTGCCAGTTAAGTGACTGGCCCGCTTCTCAACTCCAGTAACATTTGTGGTTAAGTATCTCAAATAACACAATCCAGCATTTTCATTTGGTATTTTGTTTTTGCTTCTCAAGTCTATTTTCCTCTTAAGAACTTTCACCTGGGCATCACAATGCGAACAAGTAGGAAAATATTTTTTTACGTTTATTATGTAAGACTGATATTACAATCACTTTATTAGCTATAAAATTCAGAACTTGTGAGAGTATGCCTGATGACTCTGATATGCAAAGTGTTCTGTCATGCAGATAGTTTGATAACTTAAACAAGTCTCCCTTGGTCACTCCTAATTCCTCCTAAGACTTAAGTTCCTTTTACACAATCCCTGACTCTATTCCACAGATCTTGTTAAATGCCTATTTGCAATGACTTCATTTATTGTTCTTCATAAACACAAAATCCAAAATGTTTTCAGTGATGTTTCTTTCAAGTGTTGACATCAGCCTTATAACAAGGCCCTATAAACATGATTTTCCCATACTCGCTCTTCCTTCACCCATTGCCTCCAGGGGCCGTATTCATAAAGTGTCTGAGTAGGAGTGCTGATCTAGGATCAGGTCCCTTTTGTCCATGTAATCTTATTCATTATGTTCTAAAAGGTAAAACACCTACTTTGAGACTGTTTTTGAAGACAGGCCCACATTTGCACCCCCTTAGACCTTCAGAACAAAGTTTCTGAAAATAGGAGCACAACTCCTACTTTTTTTTATATGAAGTCAGTGTGGACAACCTAAAGATCCATCGTTGGATGGTTCTTACAACTGTCAGCTGTATTTGGCCACTGAAGTAGGGTAGAGTCTGAAATGCTACCCTATTCCTTATGTACAGTAGTGCACTAAAGTAATGCACTGCATGGTGAATAGTGTGTCTTTTCAGACACAGGCCTTATATTAGCTCTGGCTTTGGGCAGTTTCCTGTTTACTAACACTGTGGTTTGTGGGTAACATGTCTACTATGAACAAGCCTATACTTACTGTGCCTTCCCTAATGTATCTTTTTCAGGTTTGACGAAATTGCAAAGAAGAGCAAAGTTGAGTACCATGCAGGTGGCTCCACCCAAAACTCAGTGAAGATTGCCCAGGTTTGTCTTTTCTCTGGGCCTTTTCCTTTCCTCTCTCTGTGTGTGTGTGTGTGTGTGTGTGTGTGTGTTACAGATGGCACAATATTCCCTATGTAGTGCACTACTTTTGACCGGAGTCCTATGGGCCCTAGTCACTATATAGGGACAGGGTGCCATTTGTGACGCATTCTTTATCTCTGTGTTGTGAATTTACAGTAGTGTGCTACAGTGCTGGAAATGGAGAGTGTGGGCTGCTGTAACAGTTAGTTGACATTAAAGTTTTAGGCACTGCAGATATATCAGACCTGCGACAAAGAGGAAACAGGGAGGTGGGGGGGATTAATAATATTGTCATTGTGATCTATTTGACCTAATTTCCAGAGACATATCAAGCATCAATTAGGAAGAATTACATATCGATGCAATTAACATGCCACAACAAATTATATCAAACAAATGCTGATCTCCTCTCTGGCTGTTCCACAGATTCCAGCTTCAAAAAGAAATCCGGGGGATTGGCCCCATAATCTAAAATAGCAATATTGACTGATGGGAAGATGACTTATATTACGAATCCCATTTTCTATTCTGAATGCAATAAGTCTACATATTTGACATGCGCTGATTAGCTGTTGTTGATAAGCCTTTGGTCTGTTCACAATAAACAAAGGAAATAAAACCACTCAGCTGACAGAGATATTGCTGCTTCTAAAGAGAGAAGATGGGTGAAGGTGCTAATTGACAGAATGATGTGGGTCAGAACCACCATTTACGTGTGTACGTTTGTTTTATTTTACCTTTATTTATCCAGGTTAGTCTCATTGAGATGAAAAATAGATTTTAAGAGAGACCTGGTCCAACCAAGACTGTTTGTGTGTTTTAGAGAGAGTGAGAGATGTGTGGGGGGGCGGCAAGCAGCATCTTCCTGATGTAGAGACATTAAACATCCTTTTCAAAGAGAGATACCAGGAGAGAGTGGCAGCCAGAAGAAGAAAAAGAGCAACAGTCGGGGGGGAAGAGAAAGCTGTGCACCTCCATCTCAAACTCTCTTAAATTATGAAGATCAGAAACATTTACCTCCCTCTCTAAAGACGTCTGCAGACACGGAGAGGGAGACACAAACTACCAACTTTAGTTCATTTTTTAATTTTTAATTTTGCGCTCTATTTGGTTTGCCGCCTCCGTTTTTACCCACTTGAGTGTTGTATTCAGTTTGACTCGATTACAACCTTGAACATTCAGAGACAGATATTTTCTTTAACACTGATTATTTCATGTCCTCACTTCGTGTAGCAAGTTGGTTAGAAACCCATACATTCAGTTGGGTCTGGGATTCTGCAGTTAAGACCTAGACTAGACCTTGACAAGTAGCTAGTGTTCATGTTTTATTTAAGAAGACGTTGAGGGAACCACCTCAGGCCGTGCTCAAGCTCCCATGTGAAATCAGATGGAGAATGAGAATAGCACCGTTCACTGCCAACAACCAACGAACACTGAACAAAGCTTTTTTATGTTCTATTTTAATGCCTTTCAGAAAACGTTCACCGCTCATTTAAATTGACTTTATAAACACGGCATACCAGAACCTCGGTTTGTTTGAGGTGTTACCCTCGTTTACAGTATTCGATGTCAGGAAGTAGTTTCTCCTAATACTGTATAATATGTCATTATAAAAATATATAATGTACACCCCCCAACTTTCTACCGAGCAGTCTCAGAAAAAATATTATTTTAGAACATTTACCTTGAAGCGTTGTTGGCTACTGCTTTTTCAATCCCTTACTTTAACAGGTGAGATGGTGCTTCTTTAAACGGTTGTAACATCAAAACCGGGATGTATTGTGGGAGCAGAAACCTTCAAACACGATGATATGCACTGCAGCACTGAATCCACTTCAAAGGGCCTCGGACAGACTAAATTAGATGCTTGTTCTGTTCCAGGGGAGGGCAGGCAGGTTCACTCAGGATTTCCATCACCACCACTGGAAGAGGGAGGGACGAGACAGAGGGACAAGACAGAGGGACTGAGAGGAATGTTCAGAGGATTTAATAGTGAAATTGCTGCACACACAGGATGCTGGGAACCCTAGGTGTGGGGGCGGCTCAATGACTGGCTGTCAGCTATGGAATGCATCCCAAAATGGCACCTTATTCCCTACATAGTGCACTACTTTTGACCAGGCCCCATAGGGATCTGGTCAAAAGTAGTGCACTATGTAGGGAATAGGACGCTATTTGGGACTTGACCTACATCTACTGACAGCCAGTCATTGATCCGCCCCCACACCTAGGGTTTCCAGCATGTTGTGTGCAGCGACCGAAGCTGCTTCTCTCTTCCCCACACAGAAGCACCTGGTTCATTTGATGCTCTAATGAGTTAATTCAGGGTTTCCCAAACTCGGTCCTCGGGACCCCAAAGGGTGCACGTTTTGGTTTTTGTCCTAGCACTACATAGCTGACTTAAATAATAAACTAATCATCAATCTTTGATCATTTTAATTATTTCTGTGTCATCAGCATATAAATTTCTGTCATCAAGGAACAACCTCAGCCGGGAAGAGAACAGAATGAACAGACAATTTTAGGTAAAACCATAATTGATCAAAGGGGGAAGCTACGCTAGCCTAGGATGGATCTGTTCGTTTTGTCCTCTTCCTGTAACTGCCGACTCTCACTTCAAAGGCTGTTAGCTGGACTGCGTGTTAGTAGGTCATTAATTTAGGGATACAAACTTGTCACTTTTAAGAAATATCTGTGGGGGGTGCTATAAAAGTGGGGCGCAAACAGATGTTCTCCCTGTTTGATCACTGCCTGTCCATCATGCACTCCATTCAACAAACTTTTTGTTTGACTGAAATTGGAATGCAACTCGAGGTATGCAAACGGTGTTAGAATTTTTTGCTGATGAGAAGCATGAATAATATACATTTTTATTTTTTAATAAACATTTTTAAAAATCGTTATCAAGCTAACATTACCACCCACTTGCCTCAGCTAACTTTGTGTGGCCTCAGCTTACTTCACCTGTCTGTGTGTAATAACACATGGAACACTTTAATTCATTGGCGAAAGCGAGGGAGTAACTTTATAAACTTGGTTGCTTTATTATTAAAACTAGTATGGTAGTACAGGCAGGCAGCAGTGTATATTGGGGGCGTGACATCCCAATACTCTTAACAATGATACCAATGATGTCACGATCGTTATAATGAATGTCGGACCAAGGCGCAGCATATGTTGAGTTCCACATAATATTTAATAGTGAAGCTTAGCCAAACAAACGAAACAACAAACCGTGACAACAGAGGTGCAACATACACTTATTCAAAACAATATCCCATAACACACAGGTGGAAAAAATGCTACTTAAGTATCATCCCCAATTAGAGACGACAGCCAGCTGCCTCTAATTGGGAGTCATACTAAAACACCAACATCGAAAAAACAAACTAGAACCCCACATAGGAAATATAAACTAGACTAAACCCCTAGTCACGCCCTGACCTAATCTACCATAGAAAATGAAGGCTTTCTATGGTCAGGATGTGACAAATGAGCAAGTGGTGACCTGTTTGTGTAATGACCTTAGGCAAACCCACATTACCACACTGTGTGTGGCTATTCCCTAGTTATGTAGAACATTAGAAAATCAAATATAATTGTTATTATTATACTGTGTTAATGCCATAAGTGTAATTTATTTATCGTTTCATTTACAGAATGAGAGAATTTGAGGAGAGGAATGCCCTGACGGTGTCTAAGCTTGAGTCAGAGTTGAGGTGCAATTGGAGTTGGGCCTGGCTAAAATTGAATGCAAAGACGGATGTCAAGGGAGTGCAGAAACACTTCCCAATGTAAAAAAACTAAATAAAAAGTAGACAAGGCAGATCATGCAATTTGCATCCTCTGCTGTAAGAATATCAACTATAGAAGCAAGAGCTCCCAAGCCCTTTTGGCACATTGCCAAAAAAGAAAGTGCACACTATTTTGACAACACTGTGTGATGCCAGGGGCACCGATGCCAATAACACAAGGCCCTGAAAAGATGAGAGAAAGGGTGCATGTGCCAGTCCCTGCCTGTGAAAGAGTTGCAAATGCTGAGGTGGGTGCATTTAAGCCAACACAGGCTGGTCAGTATTTCATGCGTTACTATATCAATATGATATCAGTGCACCAACTCTTTGGTAGGTATTGCTACCTTCAGGAGTCTCTATTATACAGATGTACCAGAAAGACTGTCAAGTTGTCAAGGGATTCTAAGAACATCCGCACTGCAGCAACAAAGGTCAGAGACAGGAGAACCTGATGATGAAGAGGAGGCAGGAGTATGGTTGCCAGCCAACATCCAGTGCCCAGACGACCATGAAGACTGCATAGTGACAATGCAGAGACAAAAAAAGAAATCATTTAAAAATAATAACACAAGGAAGAAATCACAATGAGTAACGATAACTTGTCTATATACACAGAGTACCAGTACCGAGTTGATGTGTAGGAGTCAATGAAAATTGTATTTGTCACATGCGCTGAACAGGATTTCCATGAAATTATTACTTACAAGCCCTTAAAACCAACAGTGCAGTTCAAGAAATATATACAGGGGGTACCGATACTGAGTCAGTATGCAGTGTACAGGTTAGTTGAGGTAATTTGTACAGGTAAGGGTAAAGTGAATATGCATAGATAATAAACGGTGAGTAGCAGCAGTCTAAAAATAATAATGGGGGGGGGGCAATGTAAATAGTCTGGGTGGCCATTTGATTAATTGTTCAGCAGTCTTATGGCTTGGGGGTAGAAGCTGTTAAGGGGCCTTTTGGACCTAGACTTGGCGCTCTGGTACCGCTTACCTTGAGGTAACAGAGAGAACAGTCTCTGACTGGGGTCTTTGAAAAATAATTTGGCCTTCCTCTGACACCGCCTGGGATATTGGTTCTCGATGGCAGGAAGCTTGGCCCTAGTGATGTATTGGGCCATACGCACTACCCTCCATAGCGCCTTGAGGCTGGATGCCGAGTAGTTGCCATACCAGGCAGTGATGCAACCAGTGGTGTAGCTGTAGACATTTTTGAGGATCTGAGGGCCCATGCCAAATATATTGAGGGGGAAAAGGTGTGGTCGTGCCCTCTTCACGACTGTCTTGGTGTGTGGTCCATGATGATTCCTTAGTGATCTGGCCCGAGAAACTTGAAGCTCTTGACCCGCTCCACTACAGTCCTGTCAATGTGGGCGTGTTTGGCCCTCTGTTTTCTGTAGTGACAATCAGCTCCTTTGTCTTGCAGACGTTGAGGGAGTGGTTGTTGTCCTGGCATCATACTACCAGGTCACTGACCTCCTCCCTATAGGCTGTCTCGTCACCGGTAATCAGGCCTACCACCGTTGTGTCATCAGCAAACTTAATGATGGTGTTGGAGTCGTGCACGGCCATGCGGTCATTGGGTGAACAGAGAGTACAGGAGGGGACTAAGCAGACACCCCTGAGGGGCCCCTGTGTTGAGGTTCAGTGTGGCTGATGTGTTGTTGCTTACCCTCACCACCTGGGGGCAGCCTGTAAGGAAGTCCATGGTCCAGTTGCAGAGGGTGGTGTTCAGTCCCAGTGTCCTGAGCTTAGTGATGAGTTTGGAGGGGACTATGGTGTTGAATACTGACTCAATGAACTGCATTCTCAGCTAAACAAAGAGAACTAAGTCTTAGTCTAGTCAGAAAGGAAGAAGGATAACATGTAGGTAAGTGTAGGCTAGGTATGTGAGTGATAACCTCTTATGTATATTATATTGATTCTGTCTGGTCCTCTCCCACTGTCACTGTTCCTGTTCCACTGGCTGGGGGGGGGGGGACGACTTTGCCTAGGAGAAGGTGGCTGCTAATGAGTGAGTGTAGGCTAGATATGCGAGTGAACCGGTTACTGTTTATTATTTTGAGCATCAAAATAAAATATTTTACTTAAAAAGAATGGGGGTTATGAGGTTTGTTGAGTATCGAGATTAGTTCAAATATGTATTCTCTGAAATGATGAAAAGTATGCAACATTTTTTTGTCACCTTTTTGGACTCTCACCAGTTTGCATCTCTGTCAATTGATGCAAAGTCAGTCAGTTCCCTAGGAGTGTTTTTCTCTGAACCTCTCTTGTGATCCATTCAGCCACAGCATATCCAGCTTTATACAACGGGTGGCTCTAATCCTGAATGCTGATTTGGATAAAACCGCATTCCAGCCGGTGTCTATTCCACAAGTTACCACAGGCATTTTAACGATTTAGCCGATTTACCCTGTTGCATCTGACTGCGCAATCCATTATCTCATCAGCACAGCCAGGTAATTTCTGAACTTGATCTCCACTATAAAAAGCATCAAGACATTATTTTTCACACTGTGTGACACCCTGCACACCCCAGTCCCATGGCAGGTGTCAGTCTCAACACAATAGTAATTTCCCTATCTGTGTTCCTGTTCCTCTCACATCAGCTTTAGTTGCCAGAAAGCCGCTGAAAGTTGTGAGCTTGTATGCAGAGCTCTTTGGTTGTGATTCCCTAGAAACAGGGATGTGTGTGTGTGTGTGTGTCTTTTTTTTTTTAACAACATGCCCTGAAGGGGTATCCTGTATCAAGGATCACCTACTGGAGCGCTCTGTATACCCACTGTAAGGTTACACAGCGATCTCTCGATTATCTCGCTCTTCTCTCTCTTTCTCATTCTTCTATCTTGTTCTTCTCTTGCTCTTCTCGCTCATTCACCCTCTCACCCTCTCTCAATCTTCTCCTGCCCTCTCTCTCTCTCTCCTTCTTGCCCTCTCTCCTCCTTGCCCTCTCTCTCTTGCCCTCCTTCCTCCTTGCCCTCTCTCTCTCTTGCCCTCTCTCCTCTTTGTCTCTCTCTCTCTCTCTCTCTCTCCTCCTTGCCCTCTCTCCTCTTTGTCTTCTCTTGCCCTCTCTCCTCTTTGTCTCTCTCTCTCTCTCCCCTCCTTGCCCTCTCTCTCTCTTTGCTCTCTCCTCTTTACCCTCTCTCTCGCGCTTGCCTTCTCTCCTCCTTGCCCTCTCTCCTCTTTGTCTTCTCTTGCCCACTCTCCTCTTTGTCTTCTCTTGCCCTCTCTCTCTCTGCCCTCTCTTGCCCTCTCTCTCTCTCTGCCCTCTCTTCCCCTCTCTCTCTTTGCCCTCTCTTGCCCTCTCTCCTCTTTGCCCTCTCTCTCTGCCCTCTCTCTCTGCCCTCTCTTGCCGTCTCTCTTTGCCCTCTCTCTCTGCCCTCTCTCTCTGCCCTCTCTTGCCGTCTCTCTCTGCCTTCTCTCTCTTTGCCCTCTCTCTCTCTGCCCTCTTGCCCTCTCTCTCTCTGCCCTCTCTTGCCGTCTCTCTCTGCCCTCTCTTGCCGTCTCTCTCTGCCTTCTCTCTCTTTGCCCTCTCTCTCTGCCCTCTTGCCCTCTCTCTCTCTTTGCCCTCTCTTGCCCTCTCTCTCTCTCTCTGCCCTCTTGCCCTCTCTCTCTCTTTGCCCTCTCTTGCCCTCTCTCCTCTTTGCCTTCTCTCTTTGCCCTCTCTCTCTGCCCTCTTGCCCTCTCTCTCTGCCCTCTTGCCCTCTCTCTGCCCTCTCTTGCCGTCTCTCTCTGCCCTCTTGCCCTCTCTCTCTGCCCTCTCTTTGCCCTCTCTCTCTGCCCTCTTGCCCTCTCTCTCTGCCCTCTCTTGCCGTCTCTCTCTGCCCTCTTGCCCTCTCTGCCCTCTTGCCCTCTCTCTCTCTGCCCTCTCTTGCCCTCTCTCTCTGCCCTCTCTTGCCGTCTCTCTCTGCCCTCTCTTGCCCTCTCTCTCTGCCCTCTTGCCGTCTCTCTCTGCCCTCTTGCCCTCTCTCTCTGCCCTCTCTTGCCGTCTCTCTCTGCCCTCTTGCCCTCTCTCTCTCTGCCCTCTTGCCCTCTCTCTCTCTGCCCTCTTGCCCTCTCTCTCTCTGCCCCCTCTTGCCCTCTCTCTCTCTGCCCTCTCTTGCCGTCTCTCTCTGCCCTCTCTTGCCGTCTCTCTCTGCCCTCTCTTGCCGTCTCTCTCTGCCCTCTCTTGCCGTCTCTCTCTGCCCTCTCTCTCTCTGCCCTCTCTCTCTCTGCCCTCTCTCTCTCTGCCGTCTCTCTCTCTGCCGTCTCTCTCTCTGCCGTCTCTCTCTCTGCCGTCTCTTGCCGTCTCTCTCTCTGCCCTCTCTTGCCGTCTCTCTCTCTGCCGTCTCTCTCTCTGCCGTCTCTCTCTCTGCCGTCTCTCTCTCTGCCGTCTCTCTCTCTGCCGTCTCTCTCTCTGCCGTCTCTCTCTCTCTGCAGTCTCTCTCTCTCTTTTCTTTTATCTCACATGCAGAGCCCATACAGTACAGTGAGGAGAGGGAAACAATCTTATTTCTCAGTCATCATACCGTCTAGGGAAAATGGTGGCCCTACTTTTTAGCATGTGAGCATGCAGTGGGTGTGCAGTGTGTTTATCACCGGTGACAGCGTTGGGGGAGTTAGGGGGGTGACTGGAGGGCTAGTATCAGGAAGCACAGTCAATTCATTTACAACCAACATCAAAGTCCACCTACAGCTCCTTAGGGTCTGGAGATTGAAGTTGTCTGTGAGAGAAGCCAGTCTCTGGTTGCATCACAAATGGTATCCTTTTTCCTTTATAGTGCACTACTTTTGAATCGGGCCCATAGGGATCTGGTCAAAAGTAATGCACGATAAAGGGAATAAGGTGGCATTTGGGACTCACACCCTGTGTCGTTCTAGTAGATATTTCTGCCTGCTACCTGGGAGCTAGATTGTATTACAAAATGCAAATGGAATGTTTCTTGTAAACTGGGTGTTTTTTCATTATGATCCTCATACATCAACTGTATTGAATTGAACTGTTATTTTTCATAACTATAGGGGGTCCTCTGAATTTTTCATTGGCCTATAGGATAGATGAGGATTTTTAAATATTTCGCCAGCTCTTGTAAATGACGGCAAACATACTCTTAATCATAGTTTCTGACTTTTTTTATGATTCTATGTGATGTTTGTTTAATTGATGATGCAATTCAATATAATGTTTTGAGTATCAATTTAAAAACGTTGATACATTTTCCCTGTCTTTGTTATGGTTCTGATGCCTGTTTAACATTTCCTCAGATTTTGTCAATCGTGGAGAAAGGAGTTTTGTCCCAAATGGCACTTTATTCCCTACACAGTGCATAACTTTTGACGAGGAACCATAGGGCTCTGGTCATAAGTAGTGCACTAGGTAGAGAATAGGGTGCCATTTGAGACACCACCCAGGGTGTGTGTAAAGGGGCCCAGGCTAGGCTTGGATAGGACTGAGGAGTTTGGGCAGAGTTCTTAATTGGAACCTCATGTGCCTAACAGTACACTGTTGAAAAGTTTCTTTATAAAAAAAAACAACCGACTCAGAAAGACCCTCACCAGCTCATATTTTGTAGGGATACTTCAACTGGGTTCTATTTCTTATTGTATGCACTTATTCCTGAGGGTGAAAATATTCCATGACCTCATGTTTGGCTTTACAGCTTGTTCTGTTAAATAAAGAACGAGCAAGAGAGAAGGCAACTTGCCTCCTCCCATTTGTATGGACTGAATCAAGAATTGCCCCAGGTCTGTTACCACTTAATGAGAGCAGGGAGGATCATGGTGAAAGGGGAGAGGGTTTTGTGTTACAGGCTATGTACATTCTGGATATTTGGGGAGAGGATGTACTAACATGAAAAATCAAATCCATTTCATATTTTCCTGTACTGTTAACGGCGCACATCCGATCCTTAATCACACTCCTTTACGATGCAAGTTGAAGCAAATGTTCTCATACTGCCTCTGGGGAGATCTGAGGGGCGTTAGTTTGAGCCCTTAAAAAACTAATTGTTCTTTACTTTAACTGAAGAGCTTTGATTTCTTGATCACTCGCGCGCGTGCGCTCTCTCTCTGGTGTGTGTGTGTGTGTGTGTGTGTGTGTGTGTGTGTGTGTGTGTGTGTGTGTGTGTGTGTGTGTGTCCCAGTGCAGCTGTACTTAAATGAGAATACTAATGCCTGATTAAAAGCAGACCCCTGGTGAGCCTTTGGAGTTTCTCTCACCCATTGTGGAACAGAGCTCAAGTACACCAGAGCTCAAGTACAAACAAAGCCTCTTGTTTGTTTAAACACAGGTTTAAGTGTGTGTGTGTGTGATTTTAAGACGGGTTAATTGCAACACCACCAGTAGTGCTATGATCCCACCGCTGGCCCTCATTCATACCCCATTCCTCTGCTATGGAGGGGTCACAGCCCATTAAGGCTTAGCCCTCATTCATACCCCATTCCTCTGCTATGGAGGGGTCACAGCCCATTAAGGCTTAGCTCTCATTCATACCCCATTCCTCTGCTATGGAGGGGTCACAGCCCATTAAGGCTTAGCCCTCATTCATACCCCATTCCTCTGCTATGGAGGGGTCACAGCCCATTAAGGCTTAGCCCTCATTCATACCCCATTCCTCTGCTATGGAGGGGTCACAGCCCATTAAGGCTTAGCCCTCATTCATACCCCATTCCTCTGCTATGGAGGGTCACAGCCCATTAAGGCTTAGCCCTCATTCATACCCCATTCCTCTGCTATGGAGGGGTCACAGCCCATTAAGGCTTAGCCCTCATTCATACCCCATTCCTCTGCTATGGAGGGGTCACAGCCCATTAAGGCTTAGCCCTCATTCATACCCCATTCCTCTGCTATGGAGGGGTCACAGCCCATTAAGGCTTAGCCCTCATTCATACCCCATTCCTCTGCTATGGAGGGGTCACAGCCCATTAAGGCTTAGCCCTCATTCATACCCCATTCCTCTGCTATGGAGGGGTCACAGCCCATTAAGGCTTAGCTCTCATTCATACCCCATTCCTCTGCTATGGAGGGGTCACAGCCCATTAAGGCTTAGCCCTCATTCATACCCCATTCCTCTGCTATGGAGGGGTCACATCCCATTAAGGCTTAGCCCTCATTCATACCCCATTCCCCTGCTATGGAGGGGTCACAGCCCATTAAGGCTTAGCCCTCATTCATACCCCATTCCTCTGCTATGGAGGGGTCACAGCCCATTAAGGCTTAGCCCTCATTCATACCCCATTCCTCTGCTATGGAGGGGTCACAGCCCATTAAGGCTTAGCCCTCATTCATACCCCATTCCCCTGCTATGGAGGGGTCACAGCCCATTAAGGCTTAGCCCTCATTCATACCCCATTCCCCTGCTATGGAGGGGTCACAGCCCATTAAGGCTTAGCCCTCATTCATACCCCATTCCCCTGCTATGGAGGGGTCACAGCCCATTAAGGCTTAGCCCTCATTCATACCCCATTCCTCTGCTATGGAGGGGTCACAGCCCATTAAGGCTTAGCCCTCATTCATACCCCATTCCCCTGCTATGGAGGGGTCACAGCCCATTAAGGCTTAGCCCTCATTCATACCCCATTCCCTGCTATGGAGGGGTCACAGCCCATTAAGGCTTAGCCCTCATTCATACCCCATTCCTGCTATGGAGGGGTCATACCCCATTCCTCTGCTATGGAGGGTCACAGCCCATTAAGGCTTAGCCCTCATTCATACCCCATTCCCCTGCTATGGAGGGGTCACAGCCCATTAAGGCTTAGCCCTCATTCATACCCCATTCCCCTGCTATGGAGGGGTCACAGCCCATTAAGGCTTAGCCCTTATTCATACCCCATTCCCCTGCTATGGAGGGGTCACAGCCCATTAAGGCTTAGCCCTCATTCATACCCCATTCCCCTGCTATGGAGGGGTCACAGCCCATTAAGGCGTAGCCCTCATTCATACCCCATTCCCCTGCTATGGAGGGGTCACAGCCCATTAAGGCTTAGCCCTCATTCATACCCCATTCCCCTGCTATGGAGGGGTCACAGCCCATTAAGGCTTAGCCCTCATTCATACCCCATTCCTCTGCTATGGAGGGGTCACAGCCCATTAAGGCTTAGCCCTCATTCATACCCCATTCCCCTGCTATGGAGGGGTCACAGCCCATTAATCTGTGATGTGAGAGAAGAGGGAGAACACCAAATGGATTCTCTAGTCCTCTTTTCCCTCATAACACCACTCCTCTGCACTCCAGGTGTTCCACCGTCGTGTCATTAGAATAGACGGCGAGGCACTTGTTGGAGGGCCTTGCTCCCTCGATTGTTTTCTTCCCTCAGAAGTGGCGGCGGGCGGAAGAAACGAAACGCGCCGCCTCATTTGCTTTGATGAGCGATGTGTTCATGCGTGGGCTCCAGTGTCACCCGTCATGAAGCAGCTGTGATGTCGCAGCTCGTGTCTGCCTGGAACATTACTGCCATTTACCCAATGATGAAGTGAAGAGACCTCTGTGGATTCCACATCTTCCCATCCGCCCCATTTGAGCAAGTGATTCACCACCATCTCTCCCATCACCACTACTGTGACTGTATGTTACTGTTAATACTAGTGTGCGTTTTAATCTTTAGGCTTTATGATCAAGAGGATAACTGGTAACTGGGTGATTTTATTCAATTTCTTATTTCAGAAGGATTTGTTAACAACTGATGGCTTAATACTTTTGTTCTCCATTACCGTTGTTCTTCATTCTAAAATAACACCCAAAATGTTTTTTTTTTAAAGAAAATGTATCTATTCCATTTCTACACATATTTACAGCAATTTTCATCTGTATTTGCTATTGCTGGGTTAGAGAAACATCACAGTTTGTTGTATAGGTGACATATTACCATTGCTGTTGAGGTTAATTTGCCGTCAAATTTGCAGACTTAATTTCAGCAGCCGGCAGGAAGAGGGGAGTAACTCATAAGTATGCATTGGAAAAGAGTGTTGATTAACATTGAATGCTCGGGAGACCGACACACTCGATATGTATCATCTGGCCTCAGAGTCTGCCTGGCGCTGCTGTGGAATTGAATGTGATGTCTTGCGTAACGAGTCCTTGATTCCTTGGTTGTAGAGGATCTGGAATAGAAGGCTTGTATACCCATTGGCCTACTGGCTTTGTTCTGGCTGTTTGTCGGGACTCTGGGCTAACTCTGACAGAAATATGAAAAGACTTGTGAAACGTAAGGCCATGCGCATATCTGTCAGCATTCTCACGTCAAATTACCCAGTGATGTATCTCACAGGGCACTTGGCATGCCTGCCACATTGCTTTATGCTGTAGCTAAGGGCTGTGTCTTGTAAGTGTTGGTGCTCCAGCAATGAAAATTGAAACTGCTCATATGGCTTTGGGATGGTATCAGAACCTGTACTATAAACAGTGTGTCGTTACTCCCACTATTGGCTCGAATTATCTGTTGACATGGGGTCAATTGACACAATGATGAATGCAACAATTATAATGCATTTTACGCAAACCAACCATTAGGCTACATTAACATGTGACTATTTTTATGTGCCTCTGACTCTCTTCTCGTGTTTCCTCGGGAGAAGGGCTCAGCTGTGGTGCTAGTATTTATCTGGCACATTCTCAGCATGCTCCTGCTCTTGTGGTTGAAGTGTTGCATAGCAACTAAAGGAAAAACAGCTTTAAATATTTGGGTTAAAAAGATTGGAAGAAAATACAGAGGCTACAATTACAGTTAATTTCTACCAAGGTCAGGAGTTTAATGAGCTCTGTTGAACTTACTATTGCGCCACTCTATAAAACTATAATGAATCATGAAGGAATAGGCTATGTCATTTCTGATTTGTATTACTGTATAATTACTAACGACTGCATTTGAAAGGGTATTTTTTATTGCCAAAATAATAATTAGGCTAGACTGATTCAGTTATCATTAGACTAATAGCCATTAAAAGCCATAGTTATTTTGATCAACAGACGATTGTGGTTATTATTAGTAGCTTCAGTAATAGGCCTAAATCAGCCACCTGTATTGGAGAGGCCTAGCTATCTACTGTTGGTCGGCCTAAATCAGCCACCTGTATTGAAGAGAGAGGCCTAGCAACCTACTGTTGGTTTTGGAAGTGTAGTTTCTAGTTTGCTAACACACAGAGTATCTGTGACTAGATGGAAAAATGTGTAGGTGAATACAATTTTGAAGTGATGCGCCCTGAGGAAAGCGGAGGGGGGGTGAGAAAGAGAGAGGGATGTGCGGCGAGTGAAAGGCAGGTAGGCTGGATGACTCACAGCAGGTGACAGACACACTAATAGTAATGGCTCTTATCAGTGGCGTGCTCACTCTCTTTTCACTCGGCTCTGACAACCTCCTACTCCACCCCCTCCACCAGGCAGGGGGGGGGTGCTAGCTGGCTGCTGGGAGGGAGGGTTGGAAGAAGGGAGGGAGAGCTAGAGAAGCACCGCTCAGATGGAAAGAGCCTGCCAAACAACAGTCCCCTCACATATAAATTGCATCATTAACATCGCCTAGATTATTCCAAGCGCTCCCACTGGGTTTATATGGCTGCACTGTCTTCGCTCACTGACTGAAGATGTTTAGACATCTCTGGGAGAGAGTTGTGCTGCTTACATATATTTTTAAATCCAAGCTGGCTGTATGGCCATTTAAGGTTTTAACACCTCCAAAGACCAACATTGTCTTGACTTTTTATTCAGAAATACAGTTGTCGGAAGTTTAAATACGCTTAGGTTGGAGTCATTAAAACTCGTTTTTCAACAACTCTTCAAATGACTTGTTTACAAACTATTGTTTTGGCAAGTCAGTTAGGACATCTACTTTGTGCATGACAAAATAATTTTTTCCAACAGATTATTTAGACAGATTTCACTTATAATTCACTGTATCACAATTCCAGTGGGTCAGAAGTTTACATACACTAAGTTGACTGTGCCTTTAAACAGCTATGAAAATTCCAGAAAATGATGTCATGTCTTTGGAAGCTTCTGATAGGCTAATTGACATCCATTTGAGTCAAATGGATGTGTACCTGTGGATGTATTTCAAGGCCTACCTTCAAACTCAGTACCTCTTTGCTTGACATCATGGGAAAATCAAAAGAAATCAGCCAAGACCTCAACAACAAAAAAATACCTCCACAAGTCTGGTTCATCCTTGGGACCAATTTCCAAACACCTGAAGGTACCACGTTCATCTGTACAAACAATAGTTTGCAAGTATAAACACCATGGGACCACGCAGCCGTCATACCGCTCAGGAAGGAGACGCATTCTGTTACCTAGAGATGAACGTACTTTGCTGCGAAAAGTGCAAATCAATCCCAGAACAACAGCGAAGGACCTTGTGAAGATGCTGGAGGAAACTGGTACAGTAAAAACAAGTCCTATTTCGACAAAACCTGAAAGGCCACTCAGCAAGAAAGAAGCCACTGTTCCAAAACCATTGTTAAAAAAAAGTCAGACCGGTTTGCAACTGCACATGGGGACAAAGATCATAGTTTTTGGAGAGATGTCCTCTGGTCTGATGAAACAAAAATAGAACTGTTTGGCCATAATGACCATCGTTATGTTTGGAGGAAAAAGGGGGAAGCCTGCAAGTCAAAGAACGTCATCCCAACCGTGAAGCACTGAGGTGGCAGCATCATGTTGTGGAGGTGCTTTGCTGCAAGAGGGACTGGTGCACATCACAAAATAGATGACTTCAAGAGGAAGGGAAATTATATGGATATATTGAAGCAACATCTCAAGACATCAGTCAGGAAGTTAAAGCTTGGTCGCAAATGGGTCTTCCAAATGGACAATGACCCCAAGCATACTTCCAAAGTTGTGGCAAAATGGCTCAAGGACAACAAAGTCAAGGTATTGGAGTGGCCATCACAAAGCCCTGACCTCAATCCAATAGAAGATTTGTGGGCAGAACTGAAAGAGCGTTTGCGAGCAAGGAACCTACAAACCTGACTCAGTTACACCAGCTCTGTTAGGGGAAATGGGCCAAAATTCACCCAACTTATTGTGGAAGGCTACCCGAAATGTCTGACCCAAGTTAAACAATTTAAAGGCAATGCTACCAAATACTAATTGAGTGTATGTAAACTTCTGACCCACTGGGAATGTGATGAAAGAAATAAAAGCTGAAATTAATCATTCTCTCTACTATTATTCTGACATTTCACATTCTTAAAATAAAGTGGTGATCCTAACTGACCAAAGACAGGGAATTCTTACTAGGATTAAATGTTAGGGATTGTGAAAAACTGAGTCTAAATGTATTTGCCTAAGGTATATGTAAACTTCCGACTTCAACTGTACTTACTTCTCCCAACATCACTGACATCCATAGAAGCGTTTTTTTACCTAATGGACATCTTTCATACTCCTCAGTCCTCTGCTCTACTCCTCAGTACTCGTCAGTCTTCAGATCAGTTGACAATTAACAGTGTAATTACTGTCTGGGGCCAAGGTTAAGCTTGGCGTTAAAGGTTGGAGCAGCAAACATATTTTATATGCAGATCCTCTTACTCTATTATCCCTCCTCTGTACAAGGTTTTACCTCCGAGGAGAAGAATACATTATACAAAGCTCCCTGGCAATTATTCTTCAATGATTACCCTCCATGCTATATCCATAGTCCATTTGATTTATCTGAAATCACCTTAGTTAATTTTCTGCCCAATAGCCAGGCCTGGGCCCCGGCTCTAGCTGCCTACCATGCAAGTTTCACCTGAACAAATGGCTCCTTTAAACAAAAAGTGCCAGCCTTTTACTTTTTACCGGCAGTTTGAGAAAAGCAAGGAGAGTGAGGGATAGAGGTAGAGCACAACCTCCCTGAGTAATAACAGACAGGCCGACAAGGGTAAAAAGGAGGGGTGGGTCAAAGTGGGTGGTGGTGAGGAGGGGTGGGGGCGGTAGAAGCTTAATAGTGTTGAATAAAGCAACATTTATTTTTGTGCTCTGGCCTGTAACGGCACCAGCAGGAAATAGCTCAGTCTCTTGATCGGGAGCAAATCCTATTAACTTACAGTGCTCTCACTCAGTGTAATGGCCTACACCTTGAGACTAGGGGAGAGAGAGGGCACTTTCCTCTTCTGACATGCTGATACCCGTGTCTAGAGGGGCTTGGGAGATAGAGGGGCGGTCTAGCCCGAGCGCTGAGGCCGGGGGGGTGGCAAAGACTAATCAAGTCAGACAATCTGCTCAGTGCTCAGCCAGAGAAACACAAAGTGAGGATGTTGATATCCACACTAGCTCATTCCCAACAGGCTCCTTCACACGTTCCTAACCCAATACAGGGGGGATCAGCGAGCGGGATCTGTTCAACATCGGGTTATTCCAGCCCCTGAGAATTGTAAAGCGATCCCCAAGCAGCTTTTGCTTTCTCAGGAATGATAAGAGCTGTCGGTCCTGGCTGGTACACTGTATACTGGAAGAGCTGGGCTAGCCGGGAGGAGGGAATTCCAGGGGCCGCCATTCATTAAGAGCGAATAGAGAAAAGTGTGTGTGCGCCTGCATGCGTGCATACTGTGTGTTTTACAGTATGACGTGGGTAACCACCAGTGGTGTAACTTTGGTTTTGAAAGTGAGGGGGACATGTGTGACCGACTGCCTTGATTTCGTCTTATGTAGAAATATATATTTTTTTACATTGGATAAAGGCAGAGACACAGCTACAAAATGGTATATCATACACTGCATTTGAGGAACGATGGGAAAGTAATTCTGCTTTGAAAGTTGATGAACTTGTAACCTTTTGAGAAAATGGCCTTTGAATGTTTTGGTACCTACTGGAGAGCTATTCTTTGTCTACACCCATTCAGCTTCAATCACACCCTCTTAAGCTTTAGCCCCACACATCTCTTTAAGAATTGATCCAAGTGTTCTATCCTAACAACAACCGTAAAGCACCCAAGCTAATAACTGGCTAATGTTGGCTAGCTTGCTAGCTATTTTCAGACACAAATGAGAGAAAAGCTCACTGACCATTTTACTCGACCTAGCAGAGCTGGTTAGCCTGTTTTTATGTTATCCAGAGCATTGGTGACTGCAACTGTGCTGCTGGCAACAATAAAAAAAAAATTGCCAACGTTTACTGACACAGAATATTTTCAATGGGTTTTGAGCGATTTTAAAGGTGTCAGTTATTCTGCGCTCTGGCACACTAAGACGAGAATGCTCTGAAATCAGATAGATGGCCAGAGGAAATTTACCAGCTACGTCTATTGACAGTTGTCGCAGTGACATGATGAACGTTATATTGAAATGGCTTGCATAGTGGAGTCTTCTGTTAAGACATGTAGCTAGCTAAACAATGAACCATAGTCTCAACTCATGACGTCACTACCCTGCTTGAACCTGCAGGTAGCTAACCAACCAGGTTCAATGTTAGCTAGCTAACATTAGGCTATAACTTGCAAAGCAAATGGCTCTGAGATATGAATAATAAGACCATACATGTTTATTTTATTGATTTATTTCACCTTTATTTAACCAGGTAGGCTAGTTGAGAACAAGTTCTCATTTGCAACTGCGACCTGGCCAAGATAAAGCAAAGCAGTTCTAACATACAACAACACACAGTTAATCAAATCAAATCAAATTTGGTTTGTGAATTTGGAAGTGGCACACAAGGGTAAGCTTTGATAAAAGGGCTTGTTTGCCATATACTGCTAATCACCAAGCTCCAAGGTTAAGGTCCAGTTAGACAACTTGGCAGCATGTCGGACTTGGTTGGGTTGCTACAATCAGTGCAGACAAAGGGCTACCAAAAGTAGACCTAAATCTGTGGCAGTACAGTAAACTCTACAACCAAACATTAACTTCATTGGTTCATAATACTAATACTGTCCAATGACCTGCAGTACAACATGTTGGGCACTGTGTTTGGGTGGTCCTTCTGTAGCTCAGTTGGTAGAGCATGGCGCTTGTAACGCCAGGGTAGTGGGTTCGATCCCCGGGACCACCCATACGTAGAATGTATGCACACATGACTGTAAGTCGCTTTGGATAAAAGCGTCTGCTAAATGGCATATATTATATTATTATATTGTTTAAGGAAAAGCATGACCTGGATTTGAACCTTTATTTAAAAGGATTTATCAAACTGTCCCCTTACTTTTTACTGTATTCCAGATAGCCCAGCACCATCCTCAGACAACTGCTTTCTATTGGTGTAATTCTCATTTCTGGAAAGGCTTAAAATGGAACAAGCAGATCCTATTGGCATGTTCTGTCATGCATTTGCATATTTCATGTTTGGGAACACCTACTCTGAAGTGCGCGTGTGCAATAACTCAATTCGCACACCTAAACTTTTGAAAACGTTGGCAAAGGGTAAAGTCAATAAAAACATAACTACAATCTGTTCGGAGCCAAGTTTTGGGAACAGAAAACTGTATTGAGATCAAATGTTAAAAATCGATGAGAATTTGCAAAATGCTGGCCAAATCCATCTCGTTCCAAAATCAAATCAAATTTTATTTGTCACATACACATGGTTAGCAGATGTTAGTGCGAGTGTAGCGAAATGCTTGTGCATCTAGTTCCGACAATGCAGTAATAACCAACAAGTAATCTAGCTAACAATTCCAAAACTACTACCTTATAGACACAAGTGTAAGGGGATAAAGAATATGTACATAAAGATATATGAATGAGTGATGGTACAGAGCGGCATAGGCAAGATACAGTAGATGGTATTGAGTGCAGTATATACATATGAGAGGAGTATGTAAACAAAGTGGCATAGTTAAAGTGGCTAGTGATACATGTATTACATAAGGATGCAGTAGATGATATAGAGTACAGTATATACGTATACATATGATATGAATAATGTAGGGTATGTAAACATTATATTAGGTAGCATTGTTTAACGTGGCTAGTGATATTTTACATAATTTCCCATCAATTCCCATTATTAAAGTGGCTGGAGTTGAGTCAGTGTGTTGGCAGCAGCCACTCAATGTTAGTGGTGGCTGTTTAACAGTCTGATGGCCTTGAGATAGAAGCTGTTTTTCAGTCTCTCGGTCCCAGCTTTGATGCACTTGTACTGACCTCACCTTCTGAATGATAGCGGGGTGAACAGGCAGTGGCTCGGGTGGTTGCTGTCCTTGATGATCTTTATGGCCTTCCTGTGACATCGGGTGGTGTAGGTGTCCTGGAGGGCAGGTAGTTTGCCCCCGGTGATGCGTTGTGCAGACCTCACTACCCTCTGGAGAGCCTTACGGTTGTGGGCGGAGCAGTTGCCGTACCAGGCGGTGATACAGCCCGACAGGATGCTCTCGATTGTGCATCTGTAGAAGTTTGTGAGTGCTTTTGGTGACAAGCCGAATTTCTTCAGCCTCCTGAGGTTGAAGAGGCGCTGCTGCACCTTCTTCATGATGCTGTCTGTACGCCGAGGAACTTAAAACTTACTACCCTCTCCACTACTGTTCCATCGATGTGGATAGGGGGGTGTTCCCTCGGCTGTTTCCTGAAGTCCACAATCATCTCCTTAGTTTTGTTGACGTTGAGTGTGAGGTTATTTTCCTGACACCACACTCCGAGGGCCCTCACCTCCTCCCTGTAGGCCGTCTCGTCGTTGTTGGTAATCAAGCCTACCACTGTTGTGTCGTCCGCAAACTTGATGATTGAGTTGGAGGTGTGCGTGGCCACGCAGTCGTGGGTGAACAGGGAGTACAGGAGAGGGCTCAGAAAGCACCCTTGTGGGGCCCCAGTGTTGAGGATCAGCGGGGTGGAGATGTTGTTGCCTACCCTCACCACCTGGGGGCGGTTAGGGCAGTGTGCAGTGTGGTTGAGATTGCATCGTCTGTGGACCTATTTGGGCGGTAAGCAAATTGGAGTGGGTCTAGGGTGTCAGGTAGGGTGGAGGTGATATGGTCCTTGACTAGTCTCTCAAAGCACTTCATGATGACGGAAGTGAGTGCTACGGGGCGGTAGTCTTTTAGCTCAGTTACCTTAGCTTTCTTGGGAACAGGAACAATGGTGGCCCTCTTGAAGCATGTGGGAACAACAGACTGGGATAGGGATTGATTGAATATGTCCGTAAACACACCAGCCAGCTGGTCTGCGCATGCTCTGAGGGCGCGGCTGGGGATGCCGTCTGGGCCTGCAGCCTTGCGAGGGTTAACACGTTTAAATGTTTTCCTCACGCCGGCTGCAGTGAAGGAGAGTCCGCATGTTTTAGTTGCAGGCAGTGTCAGTGGCACATGGAATAAACAAACATACAATCAATAATAGAGTAGAAACATCTATATAAAGTGTGTGCAAATGAGGTAGGATAAGAGAGGTAAGGCAATAAATAGGCCATGGTGGCAAAGTAATTACAATATAGCAATTAAACACTGGAATGGTAGGATGTGCAGAAAATTAATGTGCAAGTTGAGATACTGGGGTGCAACGGAGCAAGATAGATAAATAAATACAGTATGAGGTTGAGGTAGATTGGATGGGCTATTTACAGATGAGCTTTGTACAGATGCAGCCAGCTAACGTTAGCTAGCTAACAGTACACTTTTAAACAGTACACTTTAAAACAGTACACTTTAAAACAGTACACTGAAAAAACATTACATATCTACTGTTTATTATGTTCTGTCAGGAATTGAATGTTTGCAAATGGCTGTTGGTGTGCGTGTATAGCTGCCTGCCACACATAACACTGGCTACGTCCCAAATGGCACACTATTCCCTATATAACACACTACTTTTGACCAGAGTCTTATGGGTGCGATTTGGAATGCACGCACTGTAATTACTGACAGGATCTCAGGAGAAATGGTAATGCTGTATCAAAGTACAACTCTTTCCAATTAAGATTTGCGAGTATAAAAAAAAAATATGAAAAAAGTGAGTCTGTGGGTGGCAAGCAATATTTTCCCCTTTTTAAAGTCTTGTCAAACTACTCTTTTCCTCACAAACCCCCCAGTTTTAGCGATTTGATGCCTCTTTAACCACCTGGAGAATGTAGTTTATTTGAAACAGTAGGACTATCTAAAATTTTAAACGTACCAGATAGGCAGGGTTTGCACATTTTGGACTATTCAATTTGTTATACTGTTGTCTGTGCCCAATAATGTTCGTACCATGTTTTGTGCTGCTACCATGTTGTGTTGCTACCGTGTTGTCATGTTGTGATGCTACCATGCTGTGTTGTCTTAGATCTCTCTTTATGTAGTGTTGTGTTGTCCCGCTTGTCGTAATGTGTGTTTTGTACTATATTTTTTAAAATGTTTAATCCCAGCCCCCTGTCCCTGCAGGAGGCCTTTTGACTTTTGGTAGGCCGTCATTGTAAATAAGAACTTGTTCTTAACTGACTTACTAGTTAAATAAAGGTTAAATGCAATTAAAATCAATACAAATATTACCCCAGACGAGCTCAGTCAAGGACAGAGAAAGGATTTTCAATTATTACAAATATTAGTTGAACCCAGGTCTGCTTGAACCAGTTGGAGTGTATGCGGAGTAGTGGATCAGCCAATATGAACTGTGATTTAGTCCTGGACATCATTGTGTCCCCCAAATGGTACCCTATTCCCTTTATAGTGCACATCTTGTGACCAGGCCCGATAGGCCTCTCAAATGTAATGCACTACATAGGGAACAGTGTACCATTTGGGGGGCACTTGACATCATACTGTTGTTCAGTGCTACATAACTCAGTCTGTGATACATGGCCCCAGGATGTGTCCCAAATGGCACCTTATTCCATATATACGTACTGCACTATTTTTGACCAGAGCCCTATAGGCCCTGGTTAGAAGCAGTGCACTACTTAGGGAATTGGGTGCCATTTTGGATGCTACCCAGTGTCTGGCCTGCTTCATAAATCCATTTTTAATGGTGTGCTCTTTCCCTGTCATTTTTAGCCATTGTGCCAGCTGTCTGTTACACTGCTGTCTGTCTTAGGTCTGCAGAGTTAAACTGGTGCTAACCTCGTCCCCAGGCTATTGCACATATAAGCCTAGGATACGATTCAAAGTTGACCTTACTGGGAGTGACAATAGAATAAAGTATTTGTCATCACTTAACTTTAGCAAATAACATGACTGCGAGGTGTGTTGTGGGAGATGATTGGTTGATAGATTAAGCCGATCAAGCCAATGCCTATACACTGGGAGTTACTCCCAGTCTTCCTGTATTGGCTAACAAAGGCCATGTTTGATGTTTTGGTCCATCAGACTTTGTGCGTTTTGAAAGGAAGTGTCTGGGACCGTGATAATAGTGGCACTGTCAGCCTGAATTTACAACCAGCAATATGTAGTATACTGTACCATAGGACTGGCTGTTGCTTGAGACTCAAATCGATTTGAAGATTCGCTAGAAGTTGTACATAACACATTGTATAATTCTCATCTAAAATTATTTTTGGGCCAATTTGCAAGATGTGCTTAAATAAATGAAAAATACATTTACAGCAGTTAAAATGTTTATTCTGTTGTAGGCTTGCTCTTTGGAATCTAGGCCTGAGAACACAAGTGTAAAGCACTTTTGTCACAACTGCTGATGTAAAAAGGGCTTTATAAATACATTTGAATGATTTGATAGGGTGTCTGCGCCGATAGGCCTGCTCCTTGACTTCACAACTAGGTTTATCAGCACCTAAGATGGGTGGAAACACTCCTAAGTGAAATGCCTCTCGTGCGGAACAAGTAAAGCAGATTCATTGAATGTTAAAGCGGTTCCCACAGCGTGTTCCTTTGCACGTCACGGGACCATTTATTAACCTTGTTTTGATGTGCATCTCCTTAGCAATTAAGATAATAGTCCTATGTCCTAATTAGAATTTTAATGTACTGCTGTGAGATTTTTGATAATTGTTCTCTACGGTTATTTTCTCTTTGCCTCTCCTCTTTGCAAGATGAATTCATGGCTGATTAGATCACAGCTATAATCAGATTGGAGTTCCACTGTCTAAGATATTTTGCTACCCACATGCATCTGTCAAGCTGAGCTGTTCATATCTAGAGGAATGCTGAGTGGGCCCCTTGTCTTTACAATAAAACATGTGTAGTTGAAGTCAGAAGTTTACATACACCTTAGCCAAATACATTTCAACTCAGTTTTTCACAATTCCTGACATTTAATCAGAGTAAAAATTCCCTGTCTTAGGTCAGCTAGAATCACCACTTTGTGATGCAGCACTCCATCACTCTCCTTCTTGGTTAAATAGCCCTGACACAGCCTGTGTCAGAATAAAAGTAGAGCGAATTATTTGTTTGTATTTCTTTCATCACATTCCCAGTGGGTCAGAAATGTACATACACTCAATTAGTATTTGGTAACATTGCCTTTAAATTGTTTAACTTGGGTCAGACATTTCGGATAGCCTTCCACAAGCTTTCCACAATAAGTGAATTTTGGTGAATTTTGGCCCATTCCTCCTGACAGAGCTGGTGTAACTCAGTCAGGTTTGTAGGCCTCCTTGCTTGCACACGCTTTTTCAGTTCTGCCCACAAATGTTCTATAGGATTGAGGTCAGGGCTTTGTGATGGCCACTCCAATTCCTTGACTTTGTTGTCTTAAAGCCATTTTGCCATAACTTTGGAAGTATGCTTGGGGTCATTGTCCAATTGGAAGACCCATTTGCAACCAAGCTTTAACTTCCTGACTGATGTCTTGCGATGTTGCTTCAGTATATCCATATAATTTCCCTTCCTCATTAAGCCATCTATTTTGTGAAGTGCACCAGTCCCTCCTGCAGCAAAGCACCCCCACAGCCTGATGCTGCCACCCCTGTGCTTCACAGTTGGGATGGGGTTCTTCGGCTTGCAAGCATCCCCCGTTTTCCTCCAAACATAACGATGGTCATTATGGCCAAACAGTTCTATTTTTGTTTCATCAGACCAGAGGACATTTCTCCAAAAAGTACGATCTTTGTCCCCATGTGCAGTAGCAAACCGTAGTGTGGCTTTTTTCTGGCTGTTTTGGTGCAGTGGCTTCTTCCTTGCTGAGCAGCCTTTCAGGTTATGTCGATATAGGATTCGATTTACTGTCGGTATAGATACTTTTGTATCGGTGTCCTCCTGCATCTTCACAAGATCCTTTGCTGTTGTTTTCAATTTGATTTGCACTTTTCGCACCAAAGTACGTTAATCTCTAGGAGACAGAATGTGTCTCCTTCCTGAGCGGTATGACTGCTGCGTGGTCCCATGGTGTTTATACTTGCGTACTATTGTTTGTACAGATGAACGTGGCATTTAAAAAACTAAATCCCCATGATGTCAAGCAAAGAGGCACTGATTTTGAAGGTAGGCCTTGAAATACATCCACAGGTACAGCTCCAATTGACTCAAAGGATGTCAATTAGCCTATCAGAAGCTTCTAAAGCCATTACATAATTTTCTGGAATTTTCCAAGCTGTTTAAAGCTGTTTAAAGGCACAGTCAACTTAGTGTATGTAAACAATTGTTGGAAAAATTACTTGTTTCATGTACAAAGTAGATGCCCTAACCGACTTGCCAAAACTATCGTTTGTTAACAATAGATTTGTGGGGTGGTTAAAAACTAGTTTTAATGACTCCAACCTAGGTGTATGTAAACTTCCGACTTCAACTGTATATCGCAACATCAACTGTTCAGGGGAGACTGTGTGAATCAGATCTTCAGTGTCGAATTGCTGCAAAGAAACCACTACTAAAGGACACCAATAATAAGAAGAGACGGAAACAATGGACATTAGACCAGTGGAAATCTGTCCTTTTGGTCTGATTTTTGGTTCCAACCACTGTGTCTTTGTGAGATGCAGAGTAGGTGAATGGATGATCTTTGTATGTGTGGTTCCCACGTGAAGCATGAAGGAGAAGGTGTGGGGGTGCTTTGCTGGTGACACTGTCAGTGATTTATTTAGAATTCAAGGAACACTTAACCAGCATGGCTACCACAGCATTCTTTGGTGACACGCAATCCCATCTGGCTTGCGCTTAGTGGGACTAGCATTTGTTTTTCAACAGAACAATAACCCAACACACCTCCAGGCTGTGTCATGGCTATTTGACCAAGAAGGAGAGTGATGGAGTGCTGCATCAGATGACCTGGCCTCCACAATCACCCGACCTCAACCCAATTGAGATGGTTTGGGATGAGTTGGACCGCAGAGTGATGGAAAAGCAGCCAACAAGGGCTCAGCATATGTGGGAACTCCTTCGGGACTGTTGGAAAAGCATTCCTCATGAAGCTGATTGAGAGAATGCCAAGAGTGTGCAAAGCTGTCATAACATTCTAAAATAAATATTTGTATTTGTGTAACACTTTTTTTTGTTACTACTTGATTCCATATTTCATAGTTTTGATGTCTTCACTATTATTCTACAATGTAGAAAATATACAAATAAATAAAACCCCTTGAATGAGTAGGTGTGTCCAAACCTTTGACAGCTACTGTATATGCACATGTGTGTTTAAACACACACACACACACACACACACACACACACACACACACACACATTAGGTTGGAAAGACTGGAGCAGAGGGCAGTAGAAGTGTAGCACCCAATGAGCAGTTTTAGGAGGGTAAATTCCTTTCTGCAGAGAACATCAGCAATAGGTTGCACCAGAGATTTTGATACCAGTCACCCTTCGGTTGCCGGCTCACTCCCCGCCAATTTAATTTTAACTTTAAAATGTTCACACCCCTAGCTCAGTAGAGTAAAGAAAAACTGAGTATAGTTCAGTACAGTAGAGCTCAGTATAGTTCAGTACTGTACAGTAGAGCTCAGTACTGTACAGTAGAGCTCAGTTGTCATGCCCTGACCTTGGAGAGCCTTTTTATTTATCTATTTAGTTAGGTCGGGGTGTGATTTGGGTGGACATTCTAGTTTTTCTGTTTCTTTGTTGGCCGGGTATGGTTCCCAATCAGAGGCAGCTGTCTATCGTTGTCTCTGATTGGGGATCATACTTAGGCAGCCTGTTTTCCACCTTAGTTTGTGGGATCTTGATTTTGTATAGGTGCTGTGTAGCCTGCAGAACTTTACGTTTGTTTTTGTATTTTGTTGTTTTTCGGTGTTCATTTTAACCTCTAGTGACACCCCATCCCGTGAACGGGATCGTTGTCATCATCTGACACTAATTAGCATAACGCAATGGACATAAATATTACTAGAATACATTCCTATTCATAACAATCACAAGTGAATATATATTGAGACACAGCTTAGCCTTTTGTTAATCACCCTGTTATCTCAGATTTTTAAAATATGCTTTACAGCCAAAACTAGACAAGCATTTGTGTAAGTTTATCGATAGCCTAGCATAGCATTTTGTCCAGCTAGCTTGGTCACGGAGATCAGAAAAGCAATCAAATGAAATTGTTTATCTTTGATGAGCTTCGGTTGTTTTCACTCACGAGACTCCCAGTTAGATAGAAAATGTTCCTTTTTTCAAAAAATATTATTTTTGAAAGCGAAATGGCTCTGTTTGTTCTTCACGTTTGGCTGAGAAATCGCCCGGAAATTGCAGTCACGTAAAACGGCGAAAAATATTCCATATTAGCTCCATAATATCGACAAACATGGGGCGGCAGCGTAGCCTAGTGGTTAGAGCGTTGGACTAGTAACCGAAAAGGTTGCAAGTTCAAATCCCCGAGCTGACAAGGTACAAATCTGTCGTTCTGCCCCTGAACAGGCAGTTAACCCACTGTTCCTAGGCCGTCATTGAAAATAAGAATTTGTTCTTAACTGACTTGCCTAGTAAAATAATAGAAAAATAAAAAAACGTTGTTTATAATCAATCCTCAAGGTGTTTTTCAAATATCTATTCGATAATATATCCATCGGGGCAATTCGTCTTTCAGTAGGACCGATTGGAGTAATGGCTACCTCTGTATTTTACGCGAGAATCTCTCTGGAAGCATCAGATGACCACTTGCGCAATGTAGCCGCCTACGGGTATTCTTCAACATATGCTGTAGACACCTTCGGGAATACGGGAAAGAGTAATCTGGTTGATAGCCCATTCACTGCTCAATAAGGACACATTGGAACGCAGCGCTTTCAAAACATGAGGCACCTCCGGATTGGATTTTTCTCAGGCTTTCGCCTGCAACATCAGTTCTGTTATACTCACAGACAATATTTTTACAGTTTTGGAAACTTTAGAGTGTTTTCTATCCTAAGCTGTCAATTATATGCATATTCTAGCATCTGGTCCTGACAAAATATCCCGTTTACTATGGTAACGTTTTTTTCTCCAAAAATGAAAATACTGCCCCCTAGTCACAAAAGGTTAATAAAGTAAGATGTTCGCCTACCACACTGCACCTTGGTCTAATTCCTCCAACGAACATAACATCAGTACACAAAAGAAAAACTAAGTATATTATTTTATATGGTTCTCTTCATTTGATCTAATGTACTGTGCTGAAGTATGCTTTACATTTCTTCTCTGTGATCTGCTCTACTGCAACTTTGGTTTGTGACTACTATGAATTCCCATTGTGGCCAATTTCAGTTTTTTTGGGGGGTTACTGTTGCCGATTTAGTAGCAAAATGTACCCCCTTTTTCGTGATATCCAATTGCGATCTTGTCTCATCGCATCAACTCCCCAATGGGCTCAGGAAAGGGAAAGGGCATGTGTCCTCCGAAACATGACCTGCCTAACCGTGCTTCTTAAAATCTACCCGCTTAACCCAGAAGCCAGCCGCACCAATGTGTCAGAGGAAACACCGTTCAACTGGCACCTGGCCCGCCACAAGGAGTCGTTAGAGCTCGATGAGCCAAGTAAGGCCCCTCCGGCCAAACACTCCCCTAACCCGGATGATGCTGTGCAAATTGTGCACTGCCCTATGGTACTCCCGGTTGTCGGCTGTGACACAGCCTGGGATCGAATCTGGGTCTGTAGTGACGCCTCAAGCACAGCAATGCCTTAGACCACTGCGCCACTTTTTAATCACTTAATAAATAACCAAAATTGTTATCACTAAAAACACTCATTGGTAGGTCTACCTTGTTACTTCTCTGAACTTTCATAATCCTCATACTTCATGAAAAAAAAAGCCAATCCATGCCTTAATTTCCCCCAAATACTGACTCTTCGCTTTCATTTGACACTAAATGTGATCCTATAAACGTCACGTTGGTACTCATGGGTCCTTTTACATGGAAATGACCAGTAGGAATAAACAAATGAGCAAAGAGCTAGGCTGTCAGTGGAAATTTAGCTTAATTACAGTTGGGACAAATTAGGCACCACTGGTCGTACGTCTCATCTTACCCCCCCCCTGCACCTGCTCAGGGTACTCTGTTAGGGTACAACCTCACTCTGTCTGGTATGGAGGTGTGTTCTACATGTACTCACTCTAACCCCATTTACAATTCACCATGTACCGTTTGTTTGTACGGTCTCCAACCTATTTTCCTCATGTCTTTCACCCCCTGAGTAGCGAATCATCATCCTAACATACTGTAGGCATACGTCTCATTTCTACCGTTTAATGTCCTTTATCCATGGATCATTATCCATGATTAATTTGCTTTGGGTAAAATCAATTTCGGAACTCGGAGCCCACAGACTTATTCATATTTAGGTTGCCATCGACAGACACCCCGTAGTGATGACAATTGTAAAGATACTTGATAACCCATGACTCCACGCTGCTGTCATTTACTGACTGGCTTGTTTCAGTAATGAGTATCCTGTTGGCCCAGACCAGTCTCGCCACAGCCTGGCTGTCAATCAATGTGACATCTGTATTGTGAGCTGAGTGATGATATGTTGTATCATATACCATCATACTGTTCTTTAAACACCGTGTGAAGTATTGCTTTAATTTCTCCTCAACAAATTTAATTTTACCCACCCTCCTTCCCTACGTCCCTCACTCTATATCTTCCACCATCCTTTTTCTCTGTCTCTCTCTCACTCTTGTCTTAGTGGCAATACACACACACACACACAGACCACCTATGTGATCAATTATCAAGTGTCCGATTTGTCTTTAATTAGGGTCTACGTATTGAGCTAGCCTGGCTGGGTAGGGGGAGGCTGAGGGGGGAGAAGCCTGGTGTAAACCAACCTCATTACAGCGCAGTGATTCACAACCCAGGAGCACTAATCCCCACAGTGTTTACACCATACATTTGTTTCTGTGGTAACATCGAGTGGAGGAATGGTTCGTCTGTGACAGAGCCAGAGAGACAGGTTTTTTCTTCTCCAGCTTGCTCTTTCTACCCTACTCTCTACTTTATTTTCTCTCTCTCTCGCTCTCTGTAGTCCCCTCTCTCCCCTACACCTCTCTCTTTTCTTTCTTTCACTACCTCCCACTCCTCTGTGCTGCCTAGCTGCTGAAGAGGCTGACTGTCACACTGGTTGGCCTTTTGTTGTGGAGTCTGGAGAGGGAGGAAGCAGCACAATGTGTCCTAGTTAAAGCAGAGTCCCATCTGCCCAACCAACAACATAATTAGACAATTACGCTGCAAGGATCCCTCATTAATTCCTTTGTGGTGGGCAATTTCACACCACAGAAGGGGTCTCAGTTTATTTTCTTTGCAGTATTTCTAACCATTTACTCCCTGGTCCGGTTGCATGGTAGTGATACTGCAGTATTGTCCTGTAATCAATGGAAATGGGAGTGAGGGAAATAACAGAGCTGTAATATCTCTATAACCAATCATCCATCACTAATGAATGGAACCTGAATAATGTGCATATGCGTACATGCTTATGACAAGTGTTACAATGCATTATAACCGCATCCTAATGTATTATAGTGGCAGACTTTAATTCAAGTGTTAGCCTACTGAAAGTTACCCAAGAGGTGTAAGTACATTCATTGACCGGCCCAGGTGAAAACAAATCTGAAGCAGTTGGCAAGAAAGTCTGCCTTGCTGGCATCTGACTGAACAAGCTTCTCTTGACTTAATGGACCTACCCCCAATTAACGGCTCACAAAATAGGTCTGCGGTGAGGAGTTTAGTGACTGACTTAGCAACCAGCCATTCATCCATTCTTCTATCCACAGTTCATTAACATAGACTAATACCACCAGCTTTGAGAAAAACACTTGTGTAGGGCCTACATGGGAAAAGGCCGTAACATTGATAAAGTGGTAACATTACATAAAGACTTCAATACACACTTATGTACTGGTTATGACATCCTTATGTTGGTGCTCTTCAAATACCAATTTACATAGGTAAATGTGAGACAGCTAGGGGTTGATCAATTAGCTGACTGGACATTGTGGGGTTTGATGTAGCACAGAAACCCTCCCTCTCCTGTCCTATAATACAGTATCTAGGTAATCTTCCTGATAGCTTAACAATGATGACTTAACAAAAGTAAAAATCTCTTCTTGGCAGTCAGTAGTAAGAAGGTAACTACTGCTAAGTGGTTGTTGAATAAATCTCCCATGTCAAAGTGTGGATATAGCCTATGCATTGTGAATTATGTAGCCAAGGATAGACTGTATGGAACAATAGACTTTTGGACAGAAAGTAAGTGTTATATTGGTATGGGAAGAAATGGATTGTGTTACATTGGTGTGGGAAGAAACACTTAGAGGTACAGTAACAGCCAAAATAAAGGAAACACCAACATAAAGTGTGTTAATAAGGCATTGGGCCCCTTGAACCAGAACAGCTTCAATGCACCTTGGCATAGATTCTACATCTGGAACTCTGTTGTTGGGATGCAACACCATTCTTCCACAAAAAAAAGTATAATTTGGTGTTTTGTTGATGGTGGTGGAAAACGCTGTCTCAATCGCTACTTCAGAATCTCTGGTAAGTGTTCAATTGGGTTAAGATCTGTTGACTGAAATACACACACCCTTTAAACCCCCTATGTTGCTTTGAGACCCGATTTCAAAGTCAATTGTTGTTGGCCTATGATTTATACCAGCTCATCACTTATTGATGTTCCTTTATTGTTGGTAATTTTAAAAAACAATTAAACAGATGACGTAAGCAGTGTCCGGTAGCCTAGTGGTTAGAGCGTTGGGCCAGCCACCCAAAGGTCGCTGGTTCGAGTCCGTGACCCAACAAGGCAAAACATCGGTTGATGTGCCCTTGAGCAAGGCACTTAACCCTAATTGCTTCTGTAAGTCGCTCTGGATAAGAGTGTCTGCTAAATGACTAAAATGTATGTATTTGGCATTATTAGATATTCTAAATACTATACGGTTCAAATAGTATTTTTAATGCGAAGATCAACCTCCAGGCAAATAATTATAGTTTGCTTATGTACAAAATTATCTGCTATGTCTAAATAGGCAATGACCCGTTTGGCGTTTGACCAAAGAGCACCATGTTATTACAAAGTGGGGTGTAACTTCCTGGTGCCAATCACTTTGTGCTGCTGTTGCACTTGTGCATTTCTACCGTTGGCAGATGTTCCCTGTTTCTACTGAGAGCCTTTTAACACAAACCTGTTGGGGAATTCCTATCATTAACAATTAAACACACGCACATGAGCATGCATACTCGCACGCATGGACAGGCATGCACGCACAGAGGCATACAGGCACACACACACACCAATATCCTTTTTTTTAGGATGAACGTAAAGTGGGATTTGACTATGTTCCTACTCTGTGGTCTTCCAAATATTTAATCTATCTTCTTGCCCAGCTGAATGATCAAGGCTATAGATTTCCTCCTGCTGAAAGACGCTACCATAACTACCATAATCCTGTGACATTATCAGAGTCAGAGTTTCAGTAGTTAAAATGGATGTGAGATGTTCCGACCATTGTGACTAAAAATGTATTGGTGTTGTGATGTTCGCAGAGATGACCTTGATTCTTTTGATGAATGCCATTGTACTGTTCCGTTCTGAATGTATTCTGCACCTGTTCGGAGTGTATTCTACACCAGTTCTGAGTGTATTCTACACCAGTTCTGAGTGTATTCTACACCTGGGCATATACTATAGCTGGGTTATATAAATATATTGAACAAAAATATAAAACGCCGGTTGTGATACAGCCTGGAATATAACCAGGGCCTAGTACGCAGATGCATTGCCTTAGACCGCTGAGCCCCAGAAATATAAACGCAACATGTAAAGTGTTGGACCCATGTTTCATGAGCTGAATTAAAAGATCCTAGAAATGTTCCATATGCACAAAAAGCATATTTCTCTCAAATTTTGTGCACAAATTTGTTTACATCCCTGTTGGTGAGCATTTCTCCTTTGCCAAGATAATCCATCCACCTGACAGGTTACATTCCCCCAAGACAAACTCAAAACTACCAAAGAAAATCACTTACCACCAAACAAAACAGAAAGGGGTTCTGAAAGGCACCCATGTGGGCACTCGGTGAGAAATGCTCACTAATAGGGATGTAAACAAATTTGTGCACATTATTTGAGAGAAATAAGCTTTTTGTGCATATCGAAAAAATGTAGGATCTTTTAATTCAGCTTATGAAACATGGGACCAACCCTTTACATGTTGCGTTCATAGTTTTGGGACTCCTGAGTGGCGCAGCGGTCTAAGACACTGCATCTCAGTGCTAGGTCCTGGTTCAATTCTAGGCTGTATCACAACCGGCCGTGATTAGGAGTCCCATAGGGCGGCACACAATTGGTGGAGCGTCGTTAGGGTTTGGCTGGGGTAGGCCGTCATTGTAAATAAGAATTTGTTCTTAACTGAATTGCCTCGTTAATTAATTTAAATAAAACATATGTGAGTGCCCACTGAAAATTGGCAAAGCCACTAGTAAGGGGTTGTAAAAAAACACCCCCCACCATGGATGCCCACTAGGTTTGCTTCCAAAAAGACAAACTCAAAGAAAAACCCACACCAATTTAGGATAGGGAGTCAAATCATTTGGAATAAAACCAGCAGGGCAAACCAAAACTCAGGCTTCTTTCAAAATGATTTAGGTTGAGCTTGAAATTGCACCTCAGTTGACGTGAAGTATAGGTCTCCCAACATCTCTCAAGCTGAACTGGAGCACTGGGCCAGCCACTCCTAAATAGCACCTGGGCCAACACCGTTGAAACACCTTCCCACTAACGACATGGAAACCAGCGCAGGTGTAACACATAATGACTGACGAGGTGACAACAATCTGTGCACCCTATGTTCTAAAATGCTTTTTGTGCTAAAAGTCCAACATAAAAGGAAAAAAACAAAACCTGTAACAGATTAAAACAGAATGATCATTACACAGGTGCACCTCATGCTGGGGACAATAAAAAGTCAATCTGAAATGTGGATTTTTTTCACACAACACAATGCCACAGATGTCTCAGGTTTTCCAGGAGAGTGTAATTGGTATGCTGACTGCAGGAATGTCCACCAGAGCTGTTGCCAGATAATTTAATTTCTCTACCATAAGCTACCTTCAATGTCATTTTGGAGAATTTGGCAGTACATCCAACTGAACTCACAACCTCAGACCAGCTGTAACCACGTCAGCCCAGGACCTCCACATTTGGCTTCACCTGCAGGATCGATCTGTCTGAGACCAGCCACCCGGACAGCTGATGAAATTGAGGAGTATTTCTGTCTGTAATAAAGCACTTTTGTGTGGAAAATTGGCTGGACTTGGCTTCACAGTGGGCGGACCTGCCTCCCAAGTGGGTGGGCCTATGTCCTCCCAGGCCCACCATCGACTGCGCCCCTGCCCAGTCAGGAAATCCATAGATTAGGGCCAAATTTATTTATTTCAATTGAATGATTTCCTTAAATTAACTGTAACTCAGTAAAATCTTTGAAATTGTTGCATGTTGGGTTTTACATTTTTGTTCAGTATACACAAATAAAATAAAATGTTATTGGTCACATACACGTGCTTAGCAGATGTTATTGCAGGTGAAGCGAAATGCTTGTGTTTCTAGCTCCAACAGTGCAGTAATATCTAACAATTTCACAACATATACCTAATACACACAAATCTAAGTAAAGAAATGGAATTAAGAATATATAATTATATGGACGAGCAATGTCAGAGTGGCATAGAATCTAATACTTTAGAATAGGATAGAATACAGTTTATACATATGAGATGAGTAATGCAAGATATGTAAACATTGTTAAAGTGACTAGTGTTCCATTATTAAAGTGGCCAGTGATTTCAAGTCTATATATATAGGCAGCAGCCTCTAATGTGCCAGTGATGGCTGTTTAACAGTCTGATGGCCTTGAGGTAGGGTCATCAGGCGCAGGGTAGCCTAGTGGTTAGAGCATTGGACTAGTAACCGTAAGGTTGCAAGTTCAAACCCCCCGAGCTGACAAGGTAGAAATCTGTCGTTCTGCCTCTGAAAAGGCTGTTAACACACTCTTCCTACGCTGTCATTGAAGATAAGAATTTGTTCTTAACTGACTTGCCTAGTTAAATAAAGGAAAAATAAAAGATTGAAGCTGTTTTTCAGTCTCTTGGTCCCAGCTTTGATGCACCTGTACTGACCTCGGATTCTAAATGGAAGCTTGGTGAACAGGCAGTGGCTTGGGTGGTTGTTGTCCTTGATGATATTTTTTGCCTTCCTGTGACATCGAGTGCTGTAGGTGTGCTGGAGGGCAGGTAGTCTGCCCCCGGTGATGCGTTGGGCAGACCGCAACACCTTCTGGAGAGCCCTGCGGTGCAGTTGCCATTCCAGGCAGGGATACAGCCCGACCGGATGCTCTCAATTGTGTATCTGTAAAAGTTTGAGAGGGTTTTAGGTGCCAAGGACAATTTCTTCAGTCTCATGAGGTTGAAGAGGCACTGTTGTGCCTTCTTCACCACACTGTCTGTGTGGGTGGATAATTTCAGTTTGTCAGTGATGTGTACGCGGAGGAACTTGAAGCTTTCTACCTGCTCCACTGCGGTCCAGTCAATGTGGATATGGGGGTGCTCCCTCTGCTGTTTCCTGCAGAGAGAGGTTGGGGTCAGAGCCAGGTTCAGCCACATTATAGTAGTTTCTACTGTTGTTATATAATAATGGTTCCTGTAGCCTGTACAGTGCACTACTGTTATTAGTCTTAGACAAGATGAGCGGTTCCAGTAGTTGTAAAGTGAATTCAGTGTTTATTGAACTCGTTGGCCTCACTTGTTGGTGTGTTATGTATAGACTGAGACCCTACATCCACTAGCTAGCACTGAGAAAACTGTATTTAAATCGTGTAATGTTATTTAGGCTATGTTGATATTACCTTGGTGCTTCTTTCTGAAAGCAGTCTTTTGTCGGTCTGTACACATCCAGTGTGAGAGCAAGACTCTCAGTGGTGTTGACTGAAAACTCATTGAACCTTCAGGGCCAAAGCTGACAGGGGCTACATAGGTGTGTGTGGTATGTTTGCGGTGTGTGTGTGTGGTATTTGAGAGAGAGCGTGTGTGTGTGTGTGTCTGTGTGTGTGTGAACAGCCTATCCTGTTCCCTGAGTCTGAGCCCCTTCACATTTTAGTGTATGTAGTGTGGATGCTGCTTGCTCCGAAATTGGTTTGCTTTTTACCTCATAAGGAAGGTTGGCTTCGTCTACAGCCGCTCCTCTCCAAACAGTGTGTGTGTGCGCATGCGTGCATGACCAGAATCGTCTCCCTGTGCCCCACTTTGAGGTTTTGGTTTCACATGAAAATGTACTCTATGTGTGTGTTTACACTATAGCGATACAAATATATGAACTGTATTCAGATACTTTATAGGCCTGCTGTTTATGATATGAAAAGTGTTCAGACACTGTTAGTCGATACGAGAATCATTCCGGTAATAGTCTATTTAATAGGCTATGGGCTCAGTCAGGTGAGTCGGCCCTGCCTAGAGACCAACACTTAAAGATTATTGCAGTACGGTCATTTCCAAAAGAGAACTGCATTCAAAATTTGAGTTTGAGTGAGATCGGATTTGGTTTCTGGCGGAGTGCAGAGAGGCTTCTTGGCACATGGAACAATGTCTAAATAGTATTCACATTTTTCATTCGAGATGGATTTGACTGGAGTATATTGTCCTGCAGTCTAGCTTTGGCTACCGAGCTGTCAAAAAAGAGGCTCAGACACAGAGTTTCAGCATAATAACTTTACTGGCATAAAGGGTGTTGTATCTGGCAAGGTGAATAGGCCATTTTGAGAGATGTGTTGATGTAACATATATGGAGCGGTACATCTGCCTCAGTCCTTGGTGTTTCTCTGTAACCTGCAAAGCGTTAAATAGCCCTGTAATATTTTCATATTTTCTTATGGCTTTATAAATCACGCAGCATACTAATGCTTCACCCTAAATGCTACCCTATTCCCTACATAGAGCTCTGGTCAAAATTAGCGCACGATATAGGTAATAGGGTGCCATTTCTGACGCACTTCAAATCATTAGTATGGATGGAATCCAGAGGTCTAATGGCAACCAGGCTGCTCTCAAGTCACTTTGTTATTACAGCAATCCCAGCGAAAGTAAAGGGGGGTAACTGGGTCTGAAAATGTACATTTGATTTATAGAGCAGCTTGAATTTATGTCCAACTTTCTATTTTAGTCTGTAAGAGCGCTGAATTGATCTTTGCCCAATTTCTCACTGAGAGGCCCGCAACATCTGGAAGTGGGAACATCTTTGTATCGAATAGACATAGTTACTACTACTCCTCGTCCTTTGGGTGGTTCTGTCTCTCTCTCTCTCGCTCTCTCTTTCACACTCTCTCATTCTGAAGCGCCAGGAATTTACACCTGTTGAGGATATAGCTTTACTATGTCTGTTGTATTGGATTCAAGTCTGTCTGGGTTCTCTGAGAAGGTATCAGATGCTAATACTGCATATAATAAACGGTTTCTGGGGAGGAGACGTGGGGAGCAACAGGTCACACTGTAACTCTCTGTCTAAGCCATTCGCCCGGGCCCATATTCAGAGCCTCTCAGAATAGGAGTGCTGATCTAGGATCAGGTCACCCCATTTATTCATTATGATTTAAAAGCTAAACCTGATCCTGGATCAGTACTCTGAGGCGCTTTGTGAATGCAGGCCCTGAGCTGCTGTCACATTTCATATTAGGTCTAGTAGCGCAGAAGTGAAGCTGTAAAGCTTAGTCTTGATTAACACTGCTTTATATTGTTAAATGCTACTTGATAGTATCAGTATCCTCTGTGTTTGACCGGCAGTACGGCGGAGATATAAATAACTTTTATTTGCAACGGCTAAAGTGCTTTTATTTATTGCAAGTTCTCAAACAGGATGTTCACGAGGATGTGAATATACTGCTCGCTGTCTCTCTCCCCCTCCCTCTCCCCGTCTCCAAGCCGAGCGTGCAATTTAATCCTTGAACACCGTATCCTCCTCGCGTTATCTACATGAAGCGATGATATGTGTATCATTCTTTATGGTTTCATAATAACTGCCTTATTTTTCAAAGCTGGTACAGTTGCCATGCGGTTATTTATCACTGCTTGGTTCACGGAGATTAATGAACCATAACTTTTTCTGGCGGAGTCGAACCCCGCCTGGCATACCCATTGGTTGCGTCACAAGTGGCACCATATTCCCTATATAGTGCACTACTACCAGAGCTGTGGTGCACTACAGTATATAGGGAACAGGGTGCTACATGGGATGCAGAGACAAAGACTACACCATCAGCTGAAGGTATTTGGAAGGTTATCATCGCCATAACTCAACTTTTTTCAACTATTTGTCGTTGATGCCACTGCGCCATACAGCTAGTAGTTATGAATGTTATTTTGCTCCTGTACGCACTCTCTCTCTCTCTAAGCCGTGAGAAAGAAACACAACTTCTTCAAGCCATGCTGACTGGGTTGATAAGGTAGAATTTGATAGTGCTGCCTCGCCTGCCTGCAAACTCTCGGAAAGTTCAAAGCTGGCAACTGTTCATGAATCTTCTTGTTATTACCTTGTGCATCTGTCTGGTACTCTCTTTCTCTACTTCCAGGTGGGGGCTGATGATGTGCTGCTGATAAGCACTGCAATGTACTCTTTCCCCTCGCTCTCGCGCTCATTTCAATTTAAGGGGCTTTCGTAGCATGGGAAACATATGTTAACATTGCCAAAGCAAGTGAAGTAGATGATAAACAAAAGGGAAAATAAACAAAAATAAATATGGTGTTATATTTACAATGGTGTTTGTTCTTCACTGGTTGCCCTTTTCTTGTGGCAACAGCTCACATTTTGCTGATGTGATTTCGCACTGGTATTTCAAAATTGGGTTCTTTGTGGAGCTGTGTAATCTGAGGGAAATGTGTGTCTAATATGGTCATACATTTGGCAGGAGGTTAGGAAGTGCAGCTCAGTTTCCACCTCATTTTGTGTGCAGTGTTCACTGCTCACTGAGTCTGTACATAAGTCAACGCTTTCCTTAAGTCTGGGTCAGTCACCGTGGTCAGGTATTCTGCCACTGTGTACTCTCTGTTTAGTGCCAAATAGCATTCTAGTTTGCTCTGTTTTTTTAATTCTTTCCAATGTCTCAAGTAATCTCTTTTTCTTTTCTCATGATTTGGTTGGGTCTAATTGTGTTGCTGACCTGGGGCTCTGTGGGGATATCAGCCTAATTCTACTCTGCATGCATTATTTGGTGTTTTATGTTGTACACTAAGAATATTTTTGCAGAATTCTGCATGCAGAGTTTCAATTTGGTCTTTGTCCCATTTTGCGAATTCTTGGTTGGTGAGTGGACCCCAGACCTCACAACTAAAAAGGCCAATGGGTTCTATTACTGATTGAAGGATTTTTTAGGCAGATCCTAATTGGTATGTCGAATTTTATGTTCCTTTTGATGGTATAGAAGGCCCTTCTTGCCTTGTCACTCAGATCATTCACAGGTTTGTTGATTTTACCGGTGGCGCTGATGTTTAGGCTGAGGTATGTATAGTTTTGTGTGCTCTAGGGCAACGGTGTCTAGATGGAATTTGTATTTTTGGTCCTGGCAACTGGACCATCATTTTTGTCTTACTGAGATTTACTGTCCGGGCCCAGGTCTCGCTCGCCCTCTTTCTTTCTCTTTCTGTCTCACTCTCTTTCTCTCTATGCATAGATGTTACTTCTCTCCAATAAGACTTACCCACAATATGTGCATGTTTGCATTTTAAATGTGTTTTGTCAACTGCAGTCATCCAATTCGGTTATGTCTATCAATGTTACAATTAGATTAGGCATACTAGAATGTAAGATCCATTCGCCCACCACCAATAGCAGCAGTAGTACTTTCATCATGGCTTATTTTCTAAGGGCTTTAATTTGTTGAATACATTTCCTCTTTAACCTGTCGAGGAGAAGGAAGCCATCCATGCATTGTCCTTGATCCGCCTGTGCTGGAAGAAGATACACTTTGTTAGTGCAATGATAGGCCTTTACTGCAGGCAACCGGCTGATTGAATGGCATCCTTCTCAAGGTCAGGCTTCAGTTAAGAGCTATTTTCTGCTTACCTGTGCAGCTCGACAGCCACTGTCTCTATCCCAAATGGGCACTCTATTCCCTACCTAATCCACTGCTTTTGAACAGAGCCCTATGAGCCATAAGTAGTACACTGTAGAGAGAATAGGGTGCCTTCTGGGACTTAGCCACTGAATCTGCACACAAACTGCCTTTACAGTGACACAGACAGACTGGCTTAGCAAGAGGAGAGCCTCATCCCAACTGGTAACATGAAGGGAAACCTCTTCGCCTACAAAAAAATGACACAAAGGGATTAGAAATGTAATAATTAGGATTTTATACTACACCGTGTGAAGACATTGAGTTTCTAGTTGTTTTATTCATATCCTCCCATCATTTTCCTATGTCAACTGAAACAGCCCATTACATAATCAGCACACTGTGATCATTGGCTTAAGGTCAGGGATCAAATGTAATTTTGGGTGTAACGATCGTTGTTGGAAGGATTGGACCAAGGTGCAGCGTTCATCATGTTTATTAATGTGAACCAGCAACAAAACAATAAAGAGTAACAAAAACGAACGTGCAGCTTTGTAGTGCAAAATGGCTACAATACAAAAACAAGATCCCACACACAACAGGTGGAAAAAGGCTGCCTGAATATGAACCCCAATTAGAGACAACGATAGACAGCTGCCTCTGATTGGGAACCATACTAGGCCAACCTAGAAACGAAAAACTAGAATGCCCACCTTAGTCACACCCTGACCTAACCAAATAGAGAAATACAAGGATCTCTAAGGTCAGGGCGTGACATTGGGCTCAATGTTACTTTCCTCTTCTTGTTTAGAATGAGGTGGCAAGATGGATTTCTACAGATGTCAATGTCCAGATAACTATCAACAGAATTCACCCTAAATCAGTTTATATGCAGACACCTAGGCTACATACAGTTGAATATGCTCTATGTGATATAGTGGGGTAGTACAGCATTATCTGACCACTATTATCAAAGTTGTGATATAATGTAGCGTTGTAGTAGGTCAATGATGGAAATGGACGGATATGATTTGAGATGGACTAGACCGTGTCTGTTCTGGAACGCTCTAGTGCTCTAACCCGAGACATAGCCATGAAGATGTCTTCATTAACTAACTGTCTTCAAAGCTCTCACATCTCACAAGACGACAAGTTGTAGTCAGACACTCATTAGGCTCCACTTCCTCTCTGGTCTCTAAAGCAGCTAATGTTTTGAAGTGAATTTTCTGCCCTGCCACATTAGATGTAGCCGAGTCTGACCCTGTGCTCTGTGCGCTAAACCCTCTACCCGCCTGTCATTTCATTTGGCTAGTGTGTGTGGGTTAGTGTGTGTGTGTTTTAAAAACACTCATCCTGGCTGACACCGATCACCTGGCGCTGTCACCGTAACCACGGGAGGCCCTCGACAACCTGACACGGTGACGAGATCAAATCACAGTGATAATCCACCGTACCATATGGGGGCGAAACCGATTCACCTGCTCCAGACACACACACACACACACACACACACACACACACACACACACACACACACACACACACACACACACACACACACACACACACACACACACACACACACACACACACACACACACACACACACACACACACACACACACACACACACACACACACACACACACAGAACAGCTCCCCCATGGATCTAGTTGTGTTTAGGCATCTAAAGGTCCTCCGTGTTCTCCTTCTCCTTGTAACCAACCCCACAAACACCTAATGCTGCTTAATGTCAGCTAATTACACACACATGGCAAACAGGTCTGTGTTGTGTTCGTGTGTCTGTGTTGTCGTGTAGTTGTTTATTTCTCCTATCTCCAGTGGCCCTAGATGGGTATCTTTGTAAGCTCTGCTCTGCTCTGCTCCGCATAACTTCTTTAGACTCACTCAGTGTATCAGAGCTCACTCCTCAGGTGTACTACTACACAGTAAACAGTAGCAGCCAGGTAAGAAGGCCTCTATTGTGGCACTGAGAGAGATCTGGGGGAGTTTGGATCAGATTGTGACTGAGACAACATCACCTTGTTTATCCGGTAAACAATTCAACCCCTGAGTGCCTAAAAAAAATCAAGGCTGCATGTTTAACAAGAGAGCAGCGGACAGAGAGAGAATCTAGTTTCCTCTTCTAGATAAACCTGGCGCCGGGAGATACAACACATTGACATCTCTGATTCTCATGCAGCGTGAAGATACTACAGAGAGGTGTGTGTGTGTGTGTGGGGGGTGTTTTGCATGCTAGCTCACTGATCTGAATTTGCCCTTTGATACCTGTGTGAAGAGGACAGATGGAGAGGGATAATGACATTCTTCCTGTGCTTAAAACCACAACCTGTAGATTGTCACGTAGTTGTAGTGTAGCATCATCCGGTTTGATCTTCATCACACACCTAAGAGACATCCCTGCCTCCCTCAACCCTCTGCTGATCTAGGATCAGGTCCCGCCTTTCCATATAATCGTGTTCATTATGATCTAAAATACAAAACTGATCCTGGATCAGCACTCATACTCTAAGATGCATTATGAATGCCAGCCTTCTCTGGCTGGGTGTGCTGGTGCCATGTTGTGGCCAGAGAACAATTCAACGACACAACACACATTCTTCCCAGGGACGGATGCTGCATCATGGCGCCCCTCTGATCCAGAGAGATCTTTGTCAGGTTTAGAACATGGTTGATTACACCTAGGCAATCTTATCAGATTCAGCTTTACTATGATATTCTCCTAGTTGCCAGTAAATAGTGGTAACAGTGGGGGGGGAGTGTAATAAGGCAACCGGGTAACATCACTAACAGTAAAAGATACCATGTGGTCTGCTGAGAGATGAGCCTGATATTCATGTCCATGCTAAGAAAAACTATTGTGTAATTGTATAGATTTTTGAAATGTGTCGTTCATATAGGGAATTATGTTATGCTGCCTGTCATTACAACAAGAAAAAGTGTGAGTGAGTTGACTGCAAACAACATGTTGGAGAGGAGCGCTTATCCATGTCTTTGACTGATAATCAGCTGGTTATAGTGTTGATCATTTTCCTCTCTCTCTCAATCTCTCTCTCTCCCTCTTCATCACTCTCTCTCGCTCTCTCTCTCAATCGCTCTCTCCCTCTTCATCGCTCTCTCAATCGCTCTCTCTCAATCGCTCTCTCCCTCTTCATCACTCTCTCTCTCTCTATATATATCTCTCTTTCCCTCTTCATCGCTCTCTCTCGCTCCCTCTTCCTATCTCTCTCTCGTGCTCTTTCTTCATCTCGCTCTCTTTATCTCTCTACCTCCCTCTATCATAGCAACAGAGACTGTTAATGGCTTTGGCAGCAAGCCCTGATAATCAGCTTGTTATCACGTTGATCATTTACAGCTCTCCTTCTCTCAACCTCTCTTCCATAGCAACAGAGACTGTTAATGGCTTTGGCAGGGAGCCATGGTGGCGACTGGCGAGTAGAGGAGAGTAACGGTGTCAAGACAGGCAACACTACTTAGGCCTGTAGCTATAGAGCTATATAGTATTTAATACTTCCCTCCACTCCAGGTCCCAGTCCCCACCCCACTTATCAGAAGTGAAAAAAAACAACAACATATGCAACCCCTGAGCGAGCGGCGCGAAGGAAGCGGTGCCCTAGCCCCCAACACGGCTAACTGTGCATGAAATTGAACTGATAGCAGCTATTGACCAGAGGCTCAGCCCCCAAGAGGAAGAGGGGAAACGGCCGGCTGTGTGTTACCCGATTGACTGAAAACTCCTCGGCCGGTTGGCTTTGATGGCTGGCACTTTACAGGAAAGAGTGATTTAATGGAATCTGCCAGACCTCATCAATGTAAGGGCTTCTTGACGGGCCCCCTTCCCTCTACCTTCGACCCCCGCGGTCTCTGGTTTATAACGCATCAGTGACAGGGGACAGATGTTGTTGTTTTATATAAACCAACCAGGATATTGTTTCACCTCTGACTGGACTCTTTGGGACAGAGCTGTGTGTGTGTGTAGTTGTGTATGAGGGAGAGAGTGTGTGTGAGAACAGCCTGTCCTGTTCCCTGACCACCCTGGAGCCAGAGCTGAGCCACTTCACTATTTTAGTCCTCTATAAATAGCCTATTGAATTTAGCCAGCTTGATAAGCCTATAATTAATGTGGCCATCATTAGGTACGGACATGTTCAGCTGTAGAGGGCCCTGCTGCTGAGGGGAATGTGTGTGTGCGTGCAAGGAGTCTTCACTGCCCTTGTTATAAAGGGTGAACTCAAGTGAACTGGACTGCTGTGATAACTGTTATAGAGGGCTTACTGGCTGTGGCTGGATACCAGACATACTGCCCTCTGCTTCTGTTGGGGGTGCAAAGGCCTTTTGTTGTGAAGCTGTAGGATACAACACAGCCTCATCTATCAAACCCAAAGCCCTGGGTTTGAACGCAGTCCTCAGCGGATCTCAGTTCTATTGCATTGGAATTGCATCATTAATAGTGCAGAGATTATTCTCCAGAGTGACTCACAAGAAACTCCATTGACCCCTAGGGGAGGACTAGAAACCAGACACAGTCTGCCTCCCAAGTAGCACCCTATTCCAGGGCCCATAGTCAAAAGTAGTGCACTTTATGGGGAATAGGGTGCAATTTGGGAGGCAGACAATGTTTTTACAGTAGGAATATCTAATAGGACGGCCTTTTAGCAGTTAATCAATATACAGCAGGGAGCAGGAGAAAGACAGAGGGGCGAGAGGGAGAGGGAGCGGTAAAGTGACCGAGTGAGATGAGGGGAATGAGAAGGAGCGAGAGGGAGAAAGTAATAGCTTATAGTGTTAATGACAAGCAGTCAGTCTGAAGCGGCTCAACTCCCAAACACTGGTGCTACTCTCCTCTCTGTCTCCTCGTCTCATCTGGCCTGCGTAATTACCCTCCTGGAACCTGCCATGCGGAGCGACTGCTATCTGCCTCTTCTTCTTCTTCTCTCTCTCTCCCCTCTCCTCTTCTCTTCTTCTCTCTCTCCTCCTAGTGAAGACTGGCAGCTGTTGGATGTTGAGGGGAGAGGGGCTCACAGGTCAACTCCCAAAGTGGGGCTCCATCGCATCCACAAGATGTCATAATTAATATCTATCTGGGGGGCCCCTGGGCTATGAGAAGGCCGAGGCAGGATAGGGTGGGTTGTGGATAAATGGCAGCCAAACAGTAAAATACAACCGTCTTCTTATTCACCATTTAACATAATGTATACTCATCATCATCACTTTGCCCTCAGCTAGTAGGATTCCATATTCTGCATGTGTCTCAAATGGCAAACTATTCACTGTATAGTGCAGTACTTTTGATCAGAACCTTATGGGTCCTTGTAAAAAGTAGTACATTATATATGGGATAGGGTACCATTTGGGATGCATTCTCATTTCATTACTCTAGTATTTGCACGGTGTTCTCCTGCCGCGTGTGTCCGTACCTAGAGATATTCCACGGTGGTATACCAGGGGAACTTATTCATCTTTGGGGACCGACCAGTGTTTTTCCTAGTTAAGCAAATATACATTAGCCACACAGTGTGAGATACAGACTCCCTCCCAGCACCTTGAGAACAAGCTGTTATTTCTCTCTGTGCCCTCTCTCTCTTTCTCTCGCTCTCTGTGCTTTCTCTCTGCTTTTGCTCCCTCCCCCCTCTCTCTTTCCCCCTCTATTTATCTGACTCTCTCTCCTCCCTCTCTCATCCCTCTCTCTCTAACATGACGCCTGAGGCCAGATCCCGCTCTCTCACTCTCTCTCCCATCCTCCCTCTCATCCCTCTCTCCCCCTCCTTTTTCTCTCTCATCTCTCTCTTGCTCTCTCTCTAACATGACGCCTGGGGCCAGTTCTCTCTCTGTCTCATCTGCTGCTTAATTTCACTGGCGCGGCCCTCGTAATGAAGCGCCTTGATGTACATTTGCCAATTTCTGCCTGTGCCACTGCAGTATAATTGGGATGTGACTGAGCATGAATACCCGGCGCAGGGTTGGTTGACCTCCACACGACCCTACAGATAATGCTTTGGTCATAATAGAAGTATTATCTCCCCTAATCTGGGAATGGAGAGGGGTTGTCTGCAGGGTTCCAGGGATGGAGATGGAGGCTGTGTCCCAAATGGCAGCCTATGGCCTATATAGTGCATTGGCTCTGGTCAAAAGTAGGGAACTATTTATGGAATAGAGTGCCATTACAGACACAGTTTTGAAGATTAATGGGTCGAACTCCCTACAGTACTCCTAGGCAGGGCTAAAATAATATAGCATTTTTTCCCCCACATGCTTGTACTGACAACGATATATACATATTTATTAGGGATGGGCACCGTTATCCAGATATCCGAACGGACGTTAGTATTCAATTACTTGAGTGAATGTTAATTTCTAGAGATATATTTTTGGGGGGCTTATTTTGAAAAAGCATTGTTATATACATAAGCAATAAGGTCCGAGGGGTTGTGGTATATGGCCAATATAGAACGACGCTAAGTGGAGTGCCTGGATACAGCCTTTAGCCGTGGTATTTTGGCCATATATATCACAAATCCCCGAGGTGCCTTATTGCTATTATAAACTGGTTACCAACATAATTAGAGAAGTAAAAATAAATGTTTAGTCATACCTGTGGTATACGGTCTGATTTATACCACAGCTGTCAGACAATCAGCATTCAGGGCACGAACCACCCTGTTTAGAAATGTTATTAGATTATCTTTGTGACATCACACATATGGATATGCCATGACATTTGAAATACTTAATGTAATAAAACAACAATCTTTTTAAAATGTGTTTTATAATGTGTGTTAAGCTCCTGCTGCACATTTAGTCTTCCAGTACAGTCTGCCCTGACATCGGTATGCTATTTTCCCCACTTCAAACGACAATTACAGGCACGCACTTATAACAGAGTTTCCACCAGATTCGACACAGATAAATGCAAAACACTCACCAGAAAACTTTTTTTGTAACAGAATCAACCCTTTTCACCCGCCACCTCCACCCACCCCACCCCCCGTTAACTTTGCCACCGCTGCTGAAAATAATCCTAGGGGAAACACTGTTCATCATGCATCCTCAGAGGGGCGGTAGGGGCCCCTGAATGGCCCTTTTCTATTCCCACCTGAGGCCTGCAAATGAAGGGGCCTCCTGTGCTCCACACACACAGCTCTGCTCGCTGTAATAGCTGTGTCCCAAATGGCACCATATTCCCTATATAGTCCATTACTTTTGGTCGGAGCCCTATAGGTTTAAAGTAGTGCACTATATATGCAAATAGGGTGCCATTTGTGACTGTGACATTGTTTACAGCCTGCAGCACCTGACTGGCTGGCTGACCTTGGTTTGGGAGCTCATCACTGCAACATTGGGAAAATCAGATTGGACTTGACGTGTACCCCAGCCATTGACCTTGATAAGTGTGTGCGGTGCCTGCAGCAGGAGGTCTTGGGCGAATAAGTGTGTGTTTGTTTGTGGTTCTTTTTGTCTATCTGCCTGTCTCAATGTGTGTGTCGCTGTGTGCGTGTGCATATGTTTGCGTGTATATGCGTGCTTACGCCTGCGTGGGTTTGTCTCCATGAGTAAGGAAGCTGAGGGGAATGAAGCATGAGTCAAGCCAACACAGGAACATGGCAGGAACATGGCTCGACACATGGCAGGGACATGGCTCGGCACATGGCAGGGACATGGCTCGACACATGGCAGGGACATGGCTCGACACATGGCAGGGACATGGCTCGACACATGGCAGGGACATGGCTCGACACATGGCAGGGACATGGCTCGACACATGGCAGGGACATGGCTCGACACATGGCAGGGACATGGCTCGACACATGGCAGGGACATGGCTCGACACATGGCAGGGACATGGCTCGACACATGGCAGGGACATGGCTCGACACATGGCAGGGACATGGCTCGGCACATGGCAGGGACATGGCTCGGCACATGGCAGGGACATGGCTCGACACATGGCAGGGACATGGCTCGACACATGGCAGGGACATGGCTCGACACATGGCAGGGACATGGCTCGACACATGGCAGGGACATGGCTCGACACATGGCAGAACCGTCATCTCTCTAATTACTGTTAATTTTGCGTCTCCCAAATAGAATCTATTAAACCCCAAACATACTGTGGTCCTTCTGTAGCACAGTTGGTAGAGCATGGCGCTTGTAACGCCAGGGTAGTGGGTTCGATTCCCGGGACCACCCATACGTAGAATGTATGCACACATGACTGTAAGTCGCTTTGGATAAAAGCGTCTGCTAAATGGCATATATTATTATTCCGAAGCCACTTGGTCTAAAAGCACACCTGAACTGTGCTTCCATGATATTTTCTCCACACTGTTTATTTCTGGTTTCTTACCAGAGAGAGAAGGATAATGGAGAGAGCGAAATGGCAGGAATTCAAGGGAGAGGAAAAGAGCGAGAGGGAGGGAGTGAGAGGAGAGAAAAGAAAAGTAGCGAGAGTGATCGAAAGAGGTAGAGAGATTGAGCATGAGAGAGAGAAGAATCGCAGGACGGAGAGAGACGGAAGGGAAGAGTATCTGAGGATGAAAATGCATTTTTCTTTCTTTCCCACTGAGATGCTATTTGGTTGTGGGAAATGATTAATTTCACACGTATACAGGTCATCCCTGGAAACAGCAACATCTCATTCACTAGGGGCCCCAGTCAGCAACAAAACAGAACACGAGCCGTCTAGATGGAAATTGAGCAAACATCGCACACACTGACAGTATACACACACAGGCGGTACACACACAAATGAGAGACACACACACACCAGTACATCAATAAATCTTTGGAGGTTAAACCTGAGAGTAGGAGAATGTGAGCAGCTCCTCTCATCACCAAGGTAAAAGTCACCCAGTACATTAGGTCTGTCAGTACCAGGAGGTAACAGCGGAGCTCCTAACCAATCAGGTGTCCCTGTTAGACAGGTGCTCTCTCTTTCACACAGACTACCTATGTTTGCAGCAGTAGGATGGCGATGGAACATTGAAATATGGGGTTTGTGTAAATAAGGATGTGGGACTGTTTTTAGCTCAGTGTGTGTGTGAGTGTGGAGGAGAGCCTGGTACAGAATAGAGTCTCTGTGTAGAGTGGGACAGTTATTGGTTTGTGTTTCCATGAAGCTATGTATGCCATCAAGAAACTAATTTTACTCAGACACTTCCTTCTCTATTTCTTTAACTCTAACATTTCTCCCTGTCTTTACATATTTGATGATATTAAACACCTGTAATATTATATACTATGCAAGAGAGAAGACAATGAGGCATATGCATATGCATATGATGCACGATGAGGTAGGTGCCCTAATAAATACCATTCAGGGGGGGTTCTACTACGCTACAGTGCATTCAGAAAGTATTCACACCCCTTTTTCCACATTTTATTAGTTTTTTCCCACCTCATCAATCAACACACAATACCCCATAATGACAAAGCAAAAACATGTTTTATTTTTCCAAATGTATTAAAAAAGTGTTTAAAAAAATAAAATAAAAACTTCAATCACATTTACATAAGTATTCAGCCCTTTTACTCAGTACTGTTGAAGCACCTTTGGGAGGTATTACAGCCTTGAGTCTTCTTGGGTATGACGCTACAAGCTTGGCACACCTGTATTTGGGGAGTTTCTCCCATTCGTCTCTGCAGATCCTCTCTAGTTCCTCTCAGGTTGGATGAGGAGCGTCGCTGCACAGCTATTTTCAGGTCTCTCCAGACATGTTTAGTCGGCTTCAAATCTGGGCTCTGGCTGGGCCACTCAAGGTCATTGAGACTTGTCCTGAAGCCACTCCTGCGTTGTCTTGGCTGTGTGCTTAGGGTCGCTGTTCTGTTGGAAGATGAACCTTCACCCCAGTCGGAGGTCCTGAGCGCTCTGGAGCAGGTTTTCATCAAAGATCTCTCTCTACTTTGCTCCCTACATCTTTCCCTCGATCCTGACTCGTCTCCTAGTCTCTGCCAATGAAAAACATCCCCACAGCATGATGCTGCCACCACCATGCTTCACCGTAGGGATGGTTTTGGCCAAATTATGAGCAGTGCCTGGTTTCCTCCAGATGTAACGCTTGTGATTCAGGCCAAAGAGTTTAAACTTAATTTTCATCAGACCAGAGAATCTTGTTTCTCTCAGAGTCCTTTAGGTGCCTTTTCATGTTCATTTTCCTGAGGAGTGGCTTTAATCTGGCCTGATTAGTGGAGTGCTGCAGAGATGCTTGTCCTTCTGGAAGGTTCTCCCATCTCCACAGAGGAACTCTGGCGCTCTGTCAGAGTGACCATCGGGTTCTTGGTCACCTCCCTAACCAAGGCCCTTCTCTCCAGATTGCTCAGTTTGGCCGGGTGGCCAGCTCTTGGTGTTTCCAAACTTCTTCCATTTAAGAATGATGGAGGCCACTGTGTCCTTGGGGACCTTCAATGCTGCAGAAATGTTTCGGTACACTTCCCCAGATCTACAGTATGCCTCGATACAATCCTGTCTCGGAGCTACACGGACAATTCCTTCGACCTCGTGACTTTGTTTTTGCTCTGACATGCACTGTCAACTGCGGGACCTTTTCAGACAGGTGTGTGCCTTCACAAATAATGTCCACTAATTTGAATTTACCACAGGTGGACTCCAATCAAGTTGTAGAAACATTAAGGATAATCAATGTAAACAGGATGCACCTGAGCTCAAGTTCCAGTCTCAGAGGCTGTTATTTCAGTTTTTTATTTTCAAATACATTTTTAAAAAATTCAAAAAACCTGTTTTCGCTTTGTCATTATGGGCTATTGTGTGTAGATTGATGTGAAAAAAAACATTGAATGCATTTTAGAACAAGGCTGTGTGGAAAAAGTGAAGGGGTCTGAGTACTTTCTGAATGCACTATTTGGAAATGTTTTAAGCAGGTCATACCAAGGATCTTTTTTCTATATAATTTAGAATTCTATGACCCCTTGATTTTTATTTTATTTCACCTTTATTTAACCAGGTAGGCTAGTTGAGAACAAGTTCTCATTTACAACTGCGACCTGGCCAAGATAAAGCATAGCAGTGTGAACAGACAACAACACAGAGTTACACATGAAGTAAACAATAAACAAGTCAATAACACAGTAGAAAAAGTCTATATACATTGTGTGCAAAAGGCATGAGGAGGTAGGCGAATAATTACAATTTAGCAGATTAACACTGGAGTAATAATTTATCAGATGATCATGTGCAAGTAGAGATACTGGTGTGCAAAAGAGCAGAAAAGTAAATAAATAAAAACAGTATGCGGATGAGGTAGGTAAATTGGGTGGGCTATTTACAGATGGACTATGTACAGCTGCAGTGATCGGTTAGCTGCTCAGATAGCAGATGTTTGAAGTGGCTGAGGGAAATAAAAGTCTCCAACTTCAGCAATTTTTGCAATTCTTTCCAGTCACAGGCAGCAGAGAACTGGAAGGAAAGACGGCCAAATGAGGTGTTGGCTTTAGGGAAGATCAGTGAGATACACCTGCTGGAGCGCGTGCTACGGGTGGGTGTTGCCATCGTGACCAGTGAACTGAGATAAGGCGTAGCTTTACCTAGCATGGACTTGTAGATGACCTGGAGCCAGTGGGTCTGGCGACGAATATGTTGCGAGGTCCAGCCGACTAGAGCATACAGGTCGCAGTGGTGGGTGGTAACAAAATGGATGGCACTGTGATAAACGGCATCTAGTTTGCCGAAGTCGAGGATCGGTAGGATAGTCAGTTTTACTAGGGTAAGTTTGGCGGTGTGAGTGAAGGAGGCTTTGTTGCGAAATAGAAAGCAGACTCTAGATTTGATTTTGAATTGGAGATGTTTGATATGAGTCTGGAAGGAGAGTTTACAGTCTAGCCAGACACCTAGGTACTTATAGATGTCCACATATTCTAGGTCGGAACCATCCAGGGTGGTGATGCTAGTCGGGCGTGCGGTTGCAGGTAGCGAACGGTTGAAAAGCATGCATTTGGTTTTACTAGCGTTTAAGAGCAGTTGGAGGCCACGGAAGGAGTGTTGTATGGCATTGAAGCTCGTTTGGAGGTTAGATAGCACAGTGTCCAAGGAAGGGCCAGAAGTATACAGAATGGTGTCGTCTGCGTAGAGGTGGATCAGGGAATCGCGCACAGCAAGAGCAACATCATTCATATATACAGAGAAAAGAGTCGGCCCGAGAATTTAACCCTGTGGTACCCCCATAGAGACTGCCAGAGGACCTGACAACATGCCCTCCGATTTGACACACTGAACTCTGTCTGCAAAGTAGTTGGTGAACCAGGCAAGGCAGTCATTAGAAAAACCGAGGCTACGGAATCTGCCGATAAGAATATGGTGGTTGACAGAGTCGAAAGCCTTGGCCAGGTCGATGAAGACGGCTGCACAGTACTGTCTTTTATCCATGGCGGTTATGATATCGTTTAGTACCTTGAGCGTGGTTGAGGTACACCCGTGACCGGGTCGAAGACCTTAGATAGGCAGGGCAGGATGGATATAGGTCTGGAACAGTTTGGGTCCAGGGTGTCTCCCCCTTTTGAAGAGGGGGATGACCGTGGCAGCTTTCCAATCCTTGGAGATCTCAGACGATACGAAACAGAGGTTGAACAGGCTGGTAATAGGGGTTGCGATAATGGCGGCGGATAGTTTCAGAAATAGAGGATCCAGATTGTCAAGCCCAGCTGAGTTGTATGGGTCCATGTTTTGCAGCTCTTTCAGATCATCTGCTATCTGGATTTAGTTAAGGAGAAGCTGGGGAGGCTTGGGCGAGTAGCTGCGAGGGGGGGGGGGGGGGAAGCTGTTGGCCGGGGTTGGAGTAGCCAGGAGGAAGGCATGGCCAGCCGTTGAGAAATGCTTTTTGAAGTTTTTGATTATCATGGATTTATCGGTGGTGACCGTGTTACCTAGCCTCAGTGCAGTGGGCAGGTGGGAGGAGGTGCTCTTGTTCTCAATGGACTTTACAGTGTCCCAGAACTTTTTGGAGTTAGAGCTACAGGATGCAAATTTGCTTGAAAAAGCTGGCCTTTGCTTCCCTGACTGACTGTGTGTATTAGTTCCTGACTTCCCTGACTGACTGTGTATATTGGTTCCTGACTTCCCTGACTGACTGTGTGTATTGGTTCCTGACTTCCCTGACTGACTGTGTGTATTGGTTCCTGACTTCCCTGACTGACTGTGTGTATTGGTTCCTGACTTCCCTGACTGACTGTGTGTATTGGTTCCTGACTTCCCTGACTGACTGTGTGTATTGGTTCCTGACTTCCCTGACTGACTGTGTGTATTGGTTCCTGACTTCCCTGACTGACTGTGTGTATTGGTTCCTGACTTCCCTGACTGACTGTGTGTATTGGTTCCTGACTTCCCTGACTGACTGTGTGTATTGGTTCCTGACTTCCTGACTGACTGTGTGTATTGGTTCCTGACTTCCCTGACTGACTGTGTGTATTGGTTCCTGACTTCCCTGACTGACTGTGTGTATTGGTTCCTGACTTCCCTGACTGACTGTGTGTATTGGTTCCTGACTTCCCTGACTGACTGTGTGTATTGGTTCCTGACTTCCCTGACTGACTGTGTGTATTGGTTCCTGACTTCCCTGACTGACTGTGTGTATTGGTTCCTGACTTCCCTGACTGACTGTGTGTATTGGTTCCTGACTTCCCTGACTGACTGTGTGTATTGGTTCCTGACTTCCCTGACTGACTGTGTGTATTGGTTCCTGACTTCCCTGACTGACTGTGTGTATTGGTTCCTGACTTCCTGACTGACTGTGTGTATTGGTTCCTGACTTCCCTGACTGACTGTGTGTATTGGTTCCTGACTTCCCTGACTGACTTTGTGTATTGGTTCCTGACTTCCCTGACTGACTGTGTGTATTGGTTCCTGACTTCCCTGACTGACTGTGTGTATTGGTTCCTGACTTCCCTGACTGACTGTGTGTATTGGTTCCTGACTTCCTGACTGACTGTGTGTATTGGTTCCTGACTTCCCTGACTGACTGTGTGTATTGGTTCCTGACTTCCCTGACTGACTGTGTGTATTGGTTCCTGACTTCCCTGACTGACTGTGTGTATTGGTTCCTTACTTCCCTGAATGACTGTGTGTATTGGTTCCTGACTTCCCTGACTGACTGTGTATATTGGTTCCTGACTTCCCTGACTGACTGTGTGTATTGGTTCCTGACTTCCCTGACTGACTGTGTGTATTGGTTCCTGACTTCCCTGAATGACTGTGTGTATTGGTTCCTGACTTCCCTGACTGACTGTGTGTATTGGTTCCTGACTTCCCTGACTGACTGTGTGTATTGGTTCCTGACTTCCTGACTGACTGTGTGTATTGGTTCCTGACTTCCTGACTGACTGTGTGTATTGGTTCCTGACTTCCCTGACTGACTGTGTGTATTGGTTCCTGACTTCCCTGACTGACTGTGTGTATTGGTTCCTGACTTCCCTGACTGACTGTGTGTATTGGTTCCTGACTTCCTGACTGACTGTGTGTATTGGTTCCTGACTTCCCTGACTGACTGTGTGTATTGGTTCCTGACTTCCCTGACTGACTGTGTGTATTGGTTCCTGACTTCCTGACTGACTGTGTGTATTGGTTCCTGACTTCCTGACTGACTGTGTGTATTGGTTCCTGACTTCCCTGACTGACTGTGTGTATTGGTTCCTGACTTCCTGACTGACTGTGTGTATTGGTTCCTGACTTCCCTGACTGACTGTGTGTATTGGTTCCTGACTTCCCTGACTGACTGTGTGTATTAGTTCCTGACTTCCCTGACTGACTGTGTGTATTAGTTCCTGACTTCCCTGACTGACTGTGTGTATTGGTTCCTGACTTCCCTGACTGACTGTGTGTATTGGTTCCTGACTTCCCTGACTGACTGTGTGTATTGGTTCCTGACTTCCCTGACTGACTGTGTGTATTGGTTCCTGACTTCCCTGACTGACTGTGTGTATTGGTTCCTGACTTCCCTGACTGACTGTGTGTATTGGTTCCTGACTTCCCTGACTGACTGTGTGTATTGGTTCCTGACTTCCCTGACTGACTGTGTGTATTGGTTCCTGACTTCCCTGACTGACTGTGTGTATTAGTTCCTGACTTCCCTGACTGACTGTGTGTATTGGTTCCTGACTTCCCTGACTGACTGTGTGTATTGGTTCCTGACTTCCCTGACTGACTGTGTGTATTGGTTCCTGACTTCCCTGACTGACTGTGTGTATTGGTTCCTGACTTCCCTGACTGACTGTGTGTATTGGTTCCTGACTTCCCTGACTGACTGTGTGTATTAGTTCCTGACTTCCCTGACTGACTGTGTTATTGGTTCCTGACTTCCCTGACTGACTGTGTGTATTGGTTCCTGACTTCCCTGACTGACTGTGTGTATTGGTTCCTGACTTCCCTGACTGACTGTGTGTACTGGTTCCTGACTTCCCTGACTGACTGTGTGTATTGGTTCCTGACTTCCCTGACTGACTGTGTGTATTGGTTCCTGACTTCCCTGACTGACTGTGTGTATTAGTTCCTGACTTCCCTGACTGACTGTGTGTATTAGTTCCTGACTTCCTGACTGACTGTTCCCTGACTTCCCTGACTGACTGTGTGTATTGGTTCCTGACTTCCCTGACTGACTGTGTGTATTGGTTCCTGACTTCCCTGACTGACTGTGTGTATTGGTTCCTGACTTCCCTGACTGACTGTGTGTATTAGTTCCTGACTTCCCTGACTGACTGTGTGTATTGGTTCCTGACTTCCCTGACTGACTGTGTGTATTGGTTCCTGACTTCCCTGACTGACTGTGTGTATTGGTTCCTGACTTCCCTGACTGACTGTGTGTATTGGTTCCTGACTTCCCTGACTGACTGTGTGTATTAGTTCCTGACTTCCCTGACTGACTGTGTGTATTAGTTCCTGACTTCCCTGACTGACTGTGTGTATTGGTTCCTGACTTCCCTGACTGACTGTGTGTATTGGTTCCTGACTTCCCTGACTGACTGTGTGTATTGTGTCCTGACTTCCCTGACTGACTGTGTGTATTGTGTCCTGACTTCCCTGACTGACTGTGTGTATTGGTTCCTGACTTCCCTGACTGACTGTGTGTATTGGTTCCTGACTTCCCTGACTGACTGTGTGTATTGGTTCCTGACTTCCCTGACTGACTGTGTGTATTAGTTCCTGACTTCCCTGACTGACTGTGTGTATTGTGTCCTGACTTCCCTGACTGACTGTGTGTATTGGTTCCTGACTTCCCTGACTGACTGTGTGTATTGGTTCCTGACTTCCCTGACTGACTGTGTGTATTAGTTCCTGACTTCCCTGACTGACTGTGTGTATTGTGTCCTGACTTCCCTGACTGACTGTGTGTATTGGTTCCTGACTTCCTTGACTTGATGTATCCCTAAATAAATGTGGGTCCTACTGGGTCCTATTAGCCCATAGAAACGCTTTGAATAACAGATTCACTACATGAAACAACAGATCGTCCTCCCAAAAAATCGAAAGGAAGTTTGTTCTGATGTGTCTGTCCACTATCTGAGAGATACAGTATAAGAAAGATCAGGATTATATATATATATATATTTTACCTGTTATTTTTGGCACTAAAAACGTCTCATTACATTTACATTTAAGTCATTTAGCAGACGCTCTTATCCAGAGCGACTTATATATTAGTTCCATTAATTTTCTCAACTGGTACCTGGGGAACTTCAGGATGAGTCTAGAGCAAAACAACCGACATATACGTGTTCGTGAGAGTCTCACCTTTCCACAGTGTGTAGCCCAAACTGTTCGGACGCTACAGCCGATTTTGTGAGAAGAACGATTTTCGGGAAGTCTCATGGTCTGACAAAGACCGCTCTAACTCTGTCACCATTCACCGCAGATGCTGAAGTAGGCGAATGCAATGGATTGAGACGCATCCAAAAAACAGATTTCGAGCTTAAACTGACAGATTTTTATAGAGATATTTGTATTATGCTTTTTTTTTCACGGTGTCACAGACATCAACCTTAGGGGGTTAAGCAGATGCTTTTATTCAACGCGACTTAGTCATGCGTGCAATCATTTGTTGTATGGGTGGTCCCAGTGGGAATTGAACCCACAACCCTTGGGGTTTTAAGTGCTATGTTCTACCACTGAGCAACACAGGTCAGTATACCTAATCTACTAATGTGTTCTCTCCTGTCTCCTCTGTAGTGGATAATGTACTGACAGTTTCTCTCCTGTCTCCTCTGTAGTGGATAATGTACTGACAGTTTCTCTCCTGTCTCCTCTGTAGTGGATAATGTACTGACAGTTTCTCTCCTGTCTCCTCTGTAGTGGATAATGTACGGACAGTTTCTCTCCTGTCTCCTCTGTAGTGGATAATGTACTGACAGTTTCTCTCCTGTCTCCTCTGTAGTGGATAATGTACTGACCGATTCTCTTCCGTCTCCTCTGTTGTCGATAATGTACTGACAGTTTCTCTCCTGTCTCGCCTGTAGTGGATAACGTGCTGACAGTTCCTTTCCTTTCTCCTCTAGTGGATGATCCAGACGCCTCACAAGGTGGCCACGTTCTTTGGCTGCATCGGGACGGACCACTTTGGAGAGATCCTGAAACAGAAGGCTGAGGAAGCCCATGTAGACGCTCGCTATTACCAACAGACCCAGGAGCCAACCGGAACCTGCGCTGCCTGCATCACTGGGGACAACAGGTCAGGCCTCGTCCAATCAGCTCTAAGCTAAGCAACACCGGTTGCGTCCCAATAATCTCCTTCTCCGGAAGTGTGCCCGTTTTCACTTCCTGTCATGGATTTGACTGGTATGGAAACTCCCTCCCTCTAGCTCATGCCTACACCAATCCAATCCAATGAGAAGTTAACTAGTGCACACTTCAGGAGGAAGGAGCGAGAACCTGGTGTAAGTCCCAATTATCTGTCCCCCAAGAGTAATTTCGGTTCATTTCAAGTTCATAGAGTCGTTAAATGGTGACGGCTCATCATACGTAAATGCTAGTTGGTCGTCTTTCATCAAAGGAAAGCACTTACTGTACATTCCTTCCACTTTAGTAGAACCTTGCAGCCCCAGTGACTCGTCTTGTCACCCATCTACAGTACAGGCTCGGGCTGACACAGAGGATGCAGCCCAAATGGCACCCTATTCCTTACATAGTGCACTACTTTTGATCACAACCTCTCCTGGCCCTGTTCAAAAGTGCTGCATTATATAGGGAGTAGGGTGCCATTTCAGACGCAACACAGGAGGGTAGATGCAACACTAGGGCGGCAGGTAGACTAGCGCTTAGACCGTTGGGCCAGTAATCGAAAGCTTGCTAGTTTGAATCCACGAGCCGATTGCTCCAGGGTCACCTTTGATAATGGCTGACCATGGAAAAACATTTTTACACTTGCATATAATACGCACATGTACATGTGTGAAACAGGACAAATATAAGCAAATTATATTATTATTATTAGATGTATTTGGATCTCTCTCCTCACCTGTCAGACCTCTTGTGTGTGTGTCAGTCAGACCCCTCCTGTCTGTCAGTAGTATTGATCCTCAGACTGTCAACCGCTTCTCACGCTGCTGTCATCATCAACACGTCTCACACACACAGCAGAGGACACACACATGCACACACACACACACAGGGCCAGGTGTGGATCAATAAGTCCTCAGTAAAGACTCAGTCTGTCTGGCCTTTCATCTCCCGCTACTGGAGGTGTCACTCACCGTGTGTGTGTGTGTGTGTGTGTGTGTGTGTGTGTGTGTGTGTGTGTGTGTGTGTGTGTGTGTGTGTGTGTGTGTGTGTGTGCTAGTCTCTAGTGGCTGGCCTGCCCTGTCGGCCTGGCAGACATGCCCAGTGAACGAGCTCTTTTAGTGGTGCTTGTTTGATGTGAGCCCTGACACCTGAAAAGGTCAGTCTGTGTGCTTCAGGAGAGGAGCCCTGTAATATGTCTTCCAGGTGTTTAACAGACAGCTCAGAAGGGCCAGGTGAAAGGTCACGGCAGGGCTGGGTGATGAGGGAGATTCCAGCCAGTCAGTGTGTAATAACCTCTGCTTTGATTAGGCTTGCCAATCTTGCTCTTCAGAAACTGCATCATATGGTATTTTCCTCTAACACACACCCCTGTAGCTCCCTTGTCCTCCACAGCTCAATGCAATGCCAGGATAGTGAGTATGATTCCCAGGACAACCCCTTCATAAAAATGCCTCTGTCTCAGTATCACCTCCAGTATCTCACAACAGATGAGGTGAAGACTGTGGTTGCATTTGAAATGGCAACCTATTTCCCTACATAGTGTACTACTTTTGACCTTATGGGCCCTTGTCAAAAATAGTGCACTACATAGGCCGGGGATAGGGCATCATTTCAGATTGACTGGGGCCTGAGTATTAATAAAAAATATTTGAGGTAACATGATAATGTTACATTATTTCAGGCAGAACCTTTTGTTCACTGTTAGCCTTGAATGTGTTTAATCCCATTCTCTGTTGGAGACCAGTGTCTCTGTTTGCTTCCCAAATGGCACCCTATTCCCTATAGAGTGCACTACTTTTATCCAGAGCCCTATGGCCAGGTCAGACTCTCTGTGATAAACAATTTAAGTTTTTGATAACAGAAACTGTATTTATTTCACCTTGCACCTAACGTTCTACGCATTATCATCCTTTTACATCATGGGAGGAAAGTGTCTGTGCTACGTTCCAAATGGTTCCCTATATAGTGCATAACTTTTGACCAGCTTTGGTCAAACAGTGCACTATATAGGGAGAAATTTAAGTCGCAGCCTGGGTCTGATGCTGGTGTTTTGGGGATATTTTTGGAGTTGGGAATGAAGATGGATGATTGGCGAGTGGGCCGTGTGATTTATGGGCTGTGTCTGTGCAGGTCCCTTTTGTGATTTATGGGCTGTGTCTGTGCAGGTCCTTGGTTGCTAACCTGGCAGCAGCAAACTGCTACAACAAGGAGAAACACCTGGATCTGGATGGCAACTGGGAGCTGGTTGAGAAAGCCAAGGTCTATTATATAGCGGTAAGTGACAAAAAAAGTGATTAAAATCTCTACATTCAAATGACTCGAGTCTCCACATTCAACACGCACGCATGAGCGCACACATCACATTTGAGTCATTTAGCAGACGCTCTTATCCAGAGCGACTTACAGTTATGCTCTTAAGATAGCTAGCTGGAACAACCCCATATGTCATAGTAAATACATTTTTCCTCAAAGCTATCAGCAAAGTCAGTGCTAGTAAGGGGGCAAAAATAATAATTTAAGATATTCTTTGAAGAGGTAGGGTAGGTTCGTTTGACCTAGCTTCAGGGGGAAGCTGGTTCCACCACTTGGGTGCCAGGACAGAGAAGAGCTTGGACTGGGCTAAGAGGGAGCTGCCCTCCCATAGGGCCAAGAGACCAGAGGTGGCAGAATGGAGTACTCAGGTTGGGGTTTGAACTTAGCCTGAAAGTAGGAAGGGCAGTTCCTCTTGCTGCTCCGTAGGCAAGTACCATGGTCTTGCAGTGGATACGAGCTTCAACTGGAAGCCAGTGGAGTGTGGGGAGGAGCGGGGTGACATGGGAGAACTTGAGAAGGTAGAACCCCCATTGGCTGCAGTGTTTTGGATAAGTTGCTAGGGTTGGATGGCACAAGCTGGGTGCCCAGCCAACAGCGAGATCAAGTTTCAACGTCACATGCACAAATACAGTGAAAGTCTTTTCTTGCAAGCTCTGAACCCAACAATGCAATAATCAATAACAATGTAATACTAAAAATAACAAGGTAGAACAAAAACACATGAGAAAATAATGAACACAAACACTAAAGTAAGTAAGCATACTATATACAGGGTCAGTTCCACTACCATATTTACAATGCAAGAGTCATTTTAAATAGAGTTGCAGTAGTCCAGACGGGCGATGACAAATGCCTGGATTAGGACCTATGTTGCGTCCTGTGTGAGGTAGTCATACTCTACGGATGTTGTATAGCATGAACCTGTAGGAGCAAGTCACTGCTTTGAAGTTTGCCAAGAACGACAGGGTTTTTGTTGTCCAGGGTCACTCCAAGGTTCTTTGCACTCTGGGAGGGGCCCACCATGGAGTTGTCAACTGAGAGGCCATCCCCGGGAGGAAGAGCAGCTCTGTCTTGTCATGGTTGAGCTTGAGGTGGGCTGACATCCAAGATGAGATATCTGCCAGGCACACAGAGATGCATGTCACCACCTGGATGTCAGAAGGGGGTAACGAGAACAGTAGTTGAGTATCATCTGCATAGCAATGATAGGAGTGACCGTGTGAGGATATGACGGAGCCGAGTGACTTGGTGCATAGAGAGAAGAGGAGGGCCTAGAACCGAGCCTTGGGGGACACAAGTAGTGAGAGTACGTGCTCAGACACAGATCCTCTCCAATTCACCTGGTAGGAGCGGCCTGCCAGGTAGGATGCAATCCAAGCATGTGCAGAGCCTGAGGTACCAGCCCTTAGCGGGTGGAGAGGAGGATCTGATTGGTTCACTGTGTTGAAGGCAATGGATATATCTAGGAGAATGAGAACAGAGGGAGTCAGCTTTGGAAGTGTGGAGAGCCATTACAGAGAAGAGCAGTCTTGGTTGAGTGACCCATCTTGAAGCCTGGTTAGTTCAAGAAGATTGTTATGAGGAAGATGGCGAGAGAGTTGGTCAGAGACAGAATGTTTAAGTGTTTTGGAAAGAAACGAAAAATGGAATACGAATTTATAGTTTAATGTCTGAGGTGTCGAGTGTTGGTTTCTCAAGGAGGGGAGCAACTCTGGGCATTTTGAAGTCAGAGGGGATGCTGCCAGTTGTCAGGGATGACCAGATGCTCTTGGACTATGAGCGAAAAATATAGTCAGGTAAAGAGAGAGCAGCTGGGGTAGCAGTGTTGTCTGGCGTGATACAGGTCTCTCAGGGCCAGAAAGTATAGGGACTGAAGGGCAGCATAGGTTGAGATGAACTCTGCATTGGTGACCGCAGATCTGCAGTTCCAAACACTGCCGGAGACCAGAAATTCCATATGGGTTTTGTGCACAGGGTACACTAAATTAGAAGGGTTGCAGCTAAGGGGTGGGGAGCGAACAGGTATAGAAAACACGCACATAGTTGACAAAGCTACAAAATAAAAATTTGATCTGAAAATAACTAGGTAATACTTAAGTGAGAGAGTGGTGTGGTGCCTTCCTCTCATAACAGAACCTTCTTTGTTTCGGCAACACGACTGCCGCTGGGAAAACAGGGGAGACTGAAGTACTAACTCTCATTGCTGATTGCCTAGCAGAGGTGAAGAGCACACCTCCCTGTACTAATTGCTGATTGCCTAGGAGAGGTGAAACCACTCCCCCTTCACTGATTACGAAAACAACAACAGTCCCAAATTGCCCTGCCAGTTAATCCTGGTTGAGGTGTCAACAATCATCTGCATGTTATGAGCAGTCAGCAGTTCACACACCAAGTAGGCTACTGGGAAGACAGGCAGCACTTAAAAATGATACGTATCACTCCTGGAGAGATCACGGATCCTCTAGCTATAGAATGAAACACACACACACACACACACACACACACACACACACACACACACACACACACACACACACACACACACACACACACACACACACACACACACACACACACACACACACACACACACACACACACACACACACACACACACACACACACAGACACACTCTTTCTCCCATTGCCAGAAGAGAACAAAACGTTAAGAGGGCCTTTGTAGAAAGGAAACAAACCTCTTGGCGTTCCACAGTCATTGTCAAAGTGTTAATTTGTCTTCTTTTGTTGAGGCAGATGAGTTTACAGTAGCTCACCTATTCAAATAATACCACTCAAGGCTTCCCATTCTCCTTGTGCATCTGTGTGTGACGGTTTAAAGTCAATGTGAAGTTGTTGTGCATGTTATGTGTTCATTCCATCGATATTGTAGCCAACAGGTGCTGCAGAAGTATGACGATTGATTATCCCAGTTTATACCCCCCACCCCACCCACACACACACACTAAAGTAATGTCTTGACTTACTAGAGGTAGGCGGGGTAGAATGGCCAGCGGCGCTCGTGTTTCCCTTTTTAGGATTAGATTTAATTCCAGTGGATGAACTTCCTCTCTGATCTCACATCAAGATGATAGCCCTAAAATCACCCTGCATTCCATGTCTTTAAACAGTCCATTATCTACATAAATCAACTTTATAGCCTGACCCGCACCTTCTCTTGTTTTACCGTTATTTTGTTCCAAATTCACCCCAGGCCCCAACTCCAAATTGCCATGCCACTATTAATGGTGTGATGCCGTTAACTTGAGAATATTGTGGTCGAATGAACTATACAAGTTTCTTTGTAATTACTTCACTCAGTCAAAAAACAGAAACCGAAGGAATAGTAAACTACATCACACTGTCAAAGTGTAATTTCACTCTGTCATTCAGAGATTGTGTGATGTTATTTTAGGCTCTGATTAGCATTAGCAAACACAGCACATCCGCTGCAAATTGGCATATATATTGTTGTGCCACATCCGACAGTTCCGACAGTGTCAAGCAGGGAAACTCTTCCCTCTGCAGAATTGTAGAGAAAGAAGGTCCACCCTATGCCATTTGGGACTCCCTCAGTTGCTGCTGAGAATCTCAACACGACGGAATCGGAATACGGCATCTCGGAATCCCTCTCGGGCCTCTTTGTCAAAACATGGGATCGTTCTCTTTGTTAGAGTCCAATTGGCACTTCCAAAGGACTTATCCAGATCCACTGCCACAGCCATTGGCACTTAATGCTGTGTCTGTGTTCCAAATGGCACCCTGTTCCCTATATAGTGCACTCTTTTTGACCATAACCCTAACCAATGAACAGCATCAGAACACAATGCTGCCACCATGTATTAATGTGCTTTGTTGATTTCCATCAAATGACTGACTCTGTCCTGTGTTGGTATGCACAGTCTGATTACGCTCTAATCTGTCAATCAGATTACTGAGCTGTCTTTACGAATGCTTTCCTGATTGACTTCCACCCCAGTTCGGTGACGGCTCCAGCCTGGTCCTTCCTTACTTCCTGAACTGTGTGTGTGTGTGTGTGTGTGTGTGTGTGTGTGTGTGTGTGTGTGTGTGTGTGTGTGTGTGTGTGTGTGTGTGTGTGTGTGTGTGTGTGTGTGTGTGTGTGTGTGTGTGTGTGTGTGTGTGGACGTGTTTAACTATACTTGTGGGGACCAGATTGTTATAATTGTTTGACCAACAGAGGACATTTTGTTGGTCCCCACAAGGTCAAATGCTATTTGTAGGGGGTTTAAGGTTAGAATTAGTGTTAGTTAGAGTTACAAGCTAGGGTTAGTTTTAGGGTTTGGGTTAGGAGCTAGGTTTAGGGTTAAGGTTAGGGTTAGGGTTAAGGAAAATAAGATTTTGAGTGGGACTGAATTGTGTGTCCCCACAAGGTTAGTCATACAAGACTGTGTGTGTGTGTGTGTGTGTGTGTGTGTGTGTGTGTGTGTGTGTGTGTGTGTGTGTGTTAAAGAGGTGATTGATGATTCTTGGCAGAGGTTCTCAAGGTGCCTGCTACTATGTGGTGTGATTGGATGAAAACATAATTATTAGAGGGCTCCTAAAGCCAATCTGGCTCCTACACCAGCCCATCCAGCAGCAGGGCCACACACACACACACACACACACACACACACACACACACACACACACACACACACACACACACACACACACACACACACACACACACACACACACACACACACACACACACACCACACAGAGAGAGAAAGAAACACATGCACACACAGTGGCAGACGCTGAGCAGGGAAGGAGGGAATGAGAGAAGGGGGGAAGGGGGTGTGTGTGGGAGTGACTGCCATTCCTCACAAAGAGAGAGCCTGTGTTGAACTCCAGCCAGATGTTTAGTGGCAGACTTTCTGTTGCTAGGAAAGCTGCGTCCTTGGGCATATCACTGCACAAAAAGCAATAACAAAAGCAGAGGGAAAGAAGAGCTGGATAAATGGATGGAAGGGAATGGATGAGAAGGGGATGGATGAGAAGGGAATGGATGAGAAGGGGATGTCTTTTTCATGTTTTGAATATCAACGGTGACGTGGCAGCAAACGGTGTTGCTTTTGACAGTTATTGTTGTTTTTACCAACGCTAGTGTTCCAGCATCAAAAAATGGAGGCATGCTGTATTGTGTGGGTGGGAAGGAGATGAAGCGCTCCAGATGATTGACTGTAATTTAAGGGGGTGGGGGGGTGTTCCTCCCCCATGCCACACTTCCCTTTATGGATATTATCTCTCTCTCTCTCTCTCTCTCTCTCTCTCTCTCTCTCTCTCTCTCTCTCTCTCTCTCTCTCTCTCTCTCTCTCTCTCTCTCTCTCTCTCTCTCTCTCTCTCTCTCTCTCTCTCTCTCTCTCTGTCTCTCTCTCTCTGTCTATCTCTCTCTGTCTCTGTCTCTGTCTCTCTCTGTCTCTCTCTGTCTCTCTCTCTCTCTCTCTCTCTCTCTCTCTCTCTCTCTCTCTCTCTCTCTCTCTCTCTCTCTCTCTCTCTCTCTCTCTCTCTCTCTCTCTCTCTCTCTCTCTCTCTCCACTATACACACACGTCTGCAGCACAGCATACCACGGTCAAGAGCCCTGGTCTAAAACCATTTACACCCAGGAAACCAACTCTATTTTCTCATTAAGCTTGATCCAAATTAAACCAGAGCATTGTAATTGCGAAATGAAAAAGAGACGTGTGTGCGAAACAACTGACTATGAAAAGGCCTGTTAATGACTTGGTGCAGATGGTCAGAAACAACCCCAGGATACAAGAAACGCTTTCACCATGCCAACCAGTCTGATCGGGAGAACTCACTGCCCAATGAGAAATGAGCTAGGTCATGCTCCCTCTCACAGACATGGGACCCTTCCATCCCAGACAGCTCCCTAACCCAGCCAACACCTTCCCCTATGGTAGCCACACCCAGGCAGACTTGGGTTCAAATAGTATGAAATCTTTCAAATATGTTTGTTTGAACCTTTCTGAAAAGCCAGTTGGATGGGGTTTACACATTTTAGACTATTCTATTGGTTTCCATTGTGCCATGTGAGTTCTATGAAGCACACCTAGAGTATTTGAAGGATTTTAAATACCATTTAAACCCATGTCTGAACCCAGGCTATTGAGCCTGCTTAAGCAGCTCTGCAACCTGAAATATTGCCACACTCCGTTAACATGAGCACATTGCAGATAGATAGCAGATAGATAGCGTTCAATGGCAGCTGTGTCTCTTTGCCCTGACTGCAGAGGGGAAGCTGAGATGAGCTACAGTCACTGAAGCATCATGTCTATGCAAGCAAATAGAAAGGGACTGAAGGGAGGAGGGATGGAGAGGATGAGGGAGGGGGAGAGCAAAAAATAAAATAATGCGCAACACTAGCTGCTGGCACCACAAGCAGGCACGTCAGCCTGCTACACCCCAGAGTGGCGCATGCACACACACACTCACACGCACCTGCTCTGCCCCACCAGCCCCTGCAATTTTCTGCCAAAAAGCGAAGGGAGCGGCTCTCCACACCACTAACTGACACCTTATCAGCCAACCAACGACTTATTAGCACAGAGGTGACTGCGGCTAACGCTCCGCTCTGTCCTCTGCCCTTTCCTCTCCCATCTGTCCTCTCCTTTCCTTCTCTGTCCTCTCCTTTCCTTCTCTGTCCTCTCCTTTCCTCCTCTGTCCTGTCCTCTGCCCTTTCCTCTCCCATCTGTCCTCTCCTTTCCTCCTCTGCCCTTTCCTCTCCCATCTGTCCTCTCTTTTCCTTCTCTGTCCTCTCCTTTCCTCCTCTGTCCTCTCCTTTCCTCCTCTGCCCTTTCCTCTCCCATCTGTCCTCTCCTTTCCTCCTCTGCCCTTTCCTCTCCCATCTGTCCTCTCCTTTCCTTCTCTGTCCTCTCCTTTCCTCCTCTGTCCTCTCCTTTCCTCCTCTGTCCTGTCCTCTGCTCCTCTGTCCTCTCCTCCTCTGTCCTCTCCTCGTCCTCTGCTTACAGGACACGCCACACTGTCCTCACCCTGACCTTGAGCCACGGAGGGAGGAAGAGTCTCCTCCCCTTCCCCTCTCTTCCCTGCCACTGTCCTTCCCCATAGCCAGTGAGGGGTCACGAGGCTGAACGCAGGCAGGGGATGAAGGGAAAGGGGAAAGAGGGGAAAAACTGGCAGCTTCCCCCTTTGTCTGCAGGCGATCGGTTACAGTGTTGGTTCCCAGTGAAATGTAATCTCCACTACATTTACATGCCAAGTTTGACTTCTGGCAAGCCATATTAAATAGATTTGTAAATGCATTTCATCTTGATTAGGATCTATCCTCGAGGGATCAAAATGTTTTCCTTGTCACCTGATGTTATGCAGTGATGTGCAAATCTGCCTAGTGTTCTTTCAACAGACTTTTTTTAGGATATGATGGCGGTTTTAGGGGACAAAGGATGTTCCTAGCCAAGTCCTGTCTGTCCATCAACGACCGGTCAGCAGTGCTACCTACAGTATTCTGTCAGTGTCTCAGGCAAGAGAAAAGACATCATTACTCTGACACAAGACCTCTAGAGAGTGAGTCTGTGACCCAAATGGCAACCTATTCCCTATATAGTGGACGACTTTGGGCCAGGGCCCTCAGGTCAAAAGTAGTGCAGTATATAGAGAATAGGGTGCAATTTGGGTCGCACACTCACTCTCTAGAGGTCTTGTGTCACAGTAATGATGTCTCTTCTCTTTATTACACAGCCATGTCTTTTGTGTGGAACAATGTAATTTCACATCTTTGTTTTGCTAATCAGATGGTATTTTATAATTGCCAACACTCATCTGATGAAAATGAATTCATAACTGTTCAATTACATCACCTTACTGGATCCTATTTATTTGTTATTGGTTTATTTATTTATTCGTTCTTGCTTCCAATTATAGGATTTCAATCAGAGTTAATCAAGTGATAAGGGGTGTCCCGTTTAGTGTCTGTAGTCTTTTATAATTGCCAACAACTATATCTAGATTATTCCCTTGTATGTTAAATTGCTGTCACTATATTATTCCCTTATATTTTAATTATAAGGCCGGGTGGGTAGCCAACTAGATGTGCACTAGCACGCACACTAGGGAAACCGTAGCTATCTGTAGAGGTGCACCTGTCTAATTGAGTGGTAATGAGCTGTCTGCAGGGCAGGCTGGTGATTGGCTGAAGAGCTGTCTAATTGAGCAGGGCAGACAGGTGATTGGCTCTCGGTGGGACTGCCAAGCCTGGCCTGCTGTAGTGGTAGTCCAGACAAGGGCTTATAGGCTTGAACCTGGCCTTTAGGGAAGTATCCAATTGCACTCTCGTCTAGGGCTGGGGCCGAGGGTCCGGGTTATAGGGCTGGGGTTTGGGGTTTGGGCTGGGCCTGAGGCCGGGTTATAGGGCTGGGGTTTGGGCTGGGCCTGAGGCTGGGTTATAGGGCTGGGGCCGTGGGGTTTGGGCTGGACCTGAGGCCGGGTTATAGGGCTGGGGCCATGGGGTTTGGGCTGGGCCTGAGGCCAAGTTATAGGGCTGGGGCCATGGGGTTTGGGCTGGGCCTGAGGTCAAGTTATAGGGCTGGGGCCATGGGGTTTGGGCTGGGCCTGAGGCCAAGTTATAGGGCTGGGGCCATGGGGTTTGGGCTGGGCCTGATGCCAGGTTATAGGCCTGGGGGTTTGGGCTGGGCCTGATGCCAGGTTATAGGGCTGGGGCCATGGGGTTTGGGCTGGGCCTGAGGCCAAGTTATAGGGCTGGGGACATGGGGTTTGGGCTGGGCCTGAGGCCAGGTTATAGGGCTAGGGCCATGGGGTTTGGGCTGGGCCTGAGGCCAGGTTATAGGGCTAGGGCCATGGGGTTTGGGCTGGGCCTGAGGCCAGGTTATAGGGCTAGGGCCATTGGGTTTGGGCTGGGCCTGAGGCCAGGTTATAGGGCTGGGGCCATGGGGTTTGGGCTGGGCCTGAGGCCAGGTTATAGGGCTAGGGCCATGGGGTTTGGGCTGGGCCTGAGGCCAGGTTATAGGGCTAGGGCCATGGGGTTTGGGCTGGGCCTGAGGCCAGGTTATAGGGCTAGGGCCATGGGGTTTGGGCTGGGCCTGAGACTCCAGGCGCTATTGTTATGGAGGAAAGGAAAACCACTACGGCATAGTTCACACTCGCTGCTGCTGTTAAACCTACATATTATCCATTTTGAAATGGTTTTGCTCTGTATATTTTGTAGAATATTTTTGTGTGTTAAGTAAACAGTCTCTTTGAGCTAGAAGTTGGTGGTGATCTGACTCTACTGTAGTAGTAGACTTCTAATTTGAACAACATTACAACAGGACAATAATTGCTTTAATCCACTGTATCTTGAGTAATTGCCTCGGGCGCCCAGTATTTGGCTGGTTGGCAGTCTTCCAGTCTGGGCTCTATATTACTCCACCAGTATGTTGTAACTTTCTCCTTTTACACCCACGTTACCTTGTAAAAACAGGTTTTATTTTTAAGCCAGGGAAAACACCAGGGCCTTTCAACCCCATAGTATTGTCGACATCTGCACAGTACTGGAAAGAGAAAAACTGTAAAAAAAAAAAAAATTAAATCATAATAATCTGCTAGACCTGGGCTGTGTCCCAACAGGCACTCTATTCCCTATGTAGTGCACTACTTTTAACCAGGGCCCACAGGGTTTGACAGTACAAGCTTTTTTGTTTTGCCTGGCTGCCAGTTCCTGATCTTCTGAGAACATAATTTGAGGAGTGGCATCTGATGAAAATGAATTCATAACTGTTCAATTACATCACCTTACTGGATCCTATTTATTAGTTATTGGTTTATTTATTTTTTCATTTTTGCTTCCAATTATAGGATTTCAATCAGAGGCAATCAAGTGATAAGGGGTGTCCCGTTTAGTGTCTGTAGTCTTTTATAATTGCCAATAACCATATCTAGATTACTCCTTGTATGTTAATTATGAGGCCGGATGGGTAGCCGACTAGATGTGCACACACACACACACACACACACACACACACACACACACACACACACACACACACACACACACACACACACACACACGCACACACGCACGCACGCACGCACGCACGCACGCGCGCGCGCACGCACACACACTGGGGCAACCGTAGCTGTCTGTGGAGCTGCACCTGTCTATTTGAGACATAATGCGCTGTCTGCAGGGCAGTCTAGTGATTGGCTGATGAGTTGTCTAATTGAACAGGGCAGACAGGTGATTGGCGCTCAGTGGGACTGCCATGCCTGGCCTGCAGTAGTGGGACTCTAGAGTCTAGACAAGGGTTTATAGGCTGGAACCTGGCCTTTAGGGAGATTATCCAATTCCACTCTAGTCTAAGGCTGGGCCGTGGGGTTTGGGCTGGTTCGTGGGGCTGAGCCTGGGGCCATGGGATTTGGGCTAGGGTCGTGGGGTTTGGGCTGGGTCGTGGGGTTTTGGCTGGGGCTGGGGCCGGGGCCGGGGCCGGGTTATAGTTATAGTTACTATAACCCGGCCCCAGGCACAGCCCAAACCCCACGACCCAAGGCCTGAAGTGTGAGAGGAATGGGAGATGGAGGAATCCAGCAGTGCTGAGGCAGAGGGCTCATGGTGAGGACGTCTGGCTACTATTCTGAACTTTGTGTGGTGAGCTTTCTGGCACCCAGAGCTGCTGAGGCATCACCCAAGTGGTGATACACAGAGTGGAGGAGAAGGCGGAGAAGTCTAGGCGCTATAAGACTCCAGTGGCTGTAAGACTCCAGGCGCTATAAGACTCCAGTGGCTATAAGACTCCAGTGGCTATAAGACTCCAGTGGCTATAAGACTCCAGGCGCTATAAGACTCCAGTGGCTATAAGACTCCAGGCGCTATAAGACTCCAGTGGCTATAAGACTCCAGGCGCTATAAGACTCTAGTGGCTATAAGACTCCAGTGGCTATAAGACTCCAGTGGCTATAAGACTCCAGGTGCTGTAAGACTCCAGTGGCTATAAGACTCCAGGCACTATAAGACTCCAATGGCTATAAGACTCCAGGCACTATAAGACTCCAGTGGCTGTAAGACTCCAGGCGCTATAAGACTCCAGGCACTATAAGACTCCAGTGGCTGTAAGACTCCAGGCGCTATAAGACTCCAGGGACTATAAGACTCCAGTGGCTATAAGAATCCAGTGGCTATAAGACTCCAGGTGCTATAAGACTCCAGTGGCTATAAGACTCCAGGTGCTATAAGACTCCAGGCACTATAAGACTCCAGGCGCTATAAGACTCCAGGCACTATAAGACTCCAGGCACTATAAGACTCCAGGTGCTATAAGACTCCAGTGGCTATAAGACTCCAGGTGCTATACGACTCCAGGCGCTATAAGACTCCAGGCACTATAAGACTTTCTGGCACCCAGAGCTGCTGAGGCATCACCCAAGTGGTGATACACAGAGTGGAGGAGAAGGCGGAGAAGTCCAGGCGCTTTAAGACTCCAGTGGCTGTAAGACTCCAGGCGCTATAAGACTCCAGTGGCTATAAGACTCCAGTGGCTATAAGACTCCAGTGGCTATAAGACTCCAGGCGCTATAAGACTCCAGTGGCTATAAGACTCCAGTGGCTATAAGACTCCAGTGGCTATAAGACTCCAGGTGCTGTAAGACTCCAGTGGCTATAAGACTCCAGGCACTATAAGACTCCAGGCGCTATAAGACTCCAGGCACTATAAGACTCCAGTGGCTGTAAGACTCCAGGCGCTATAAGACTCCAGGTGCTATAAGACTCCAGTGGCTGTAAGAATCCAGTGGCTATAAGACTCCAGGGACTATAAGACTCCAGTGGCTATAAGACTCCAGTGGCTATAAGACTCCAGGTGCTATAAGACTCCAGTGGCTGTAAGACTCCAGGCGCTATAAGACTCCAGGGACTATAAGACTCCAGTGGCTATAAGAATCCAGTGGCTATAAGACTCCAGGTGCTATAAGACTCCAGTGGCTATAAGACTCCAGGTGCTATAAGACTCCAGGCACTATAAGACTCCAGGCGCTATAAGACTCCAGGCACTATAAGACTCCAGGTGCTATAAGACTCCAGGTGCTATAAGACTCCAGGTGCTATAAGACTCCAGGCGCTATAAGACTCCAGGCACTATAAGACTCCAGGTGCTATAAGACTCCAGTGGCTATAAGACTCCAGGTGCTATAAGACTCCAGGCGCTATAAGACTCCAGGCACTATAAGACTCCAGTGGCTGTAAAACTCCAGTGGCTATAAGACTCCAGTGGCTATAAGACTCCAGGCACTATAAGACTCCAGTGGCTGTAAGACTCCAGTGGCTATAAGACTCCAGTGGCTATAAGACTCCAGTGGCTATAAGATTCTAGTGGCTATAAGATTCTAGTGGCTATAAGACTCTAGTGGCTATAAGACTCTAGTGGCTATAAGACTCCAGTGGCTATAAGACTCCAGTGGCTATAAGACTCCAGGCGCTATAAGACTCCAGTGGCTGTAAAACTCCAGTGGCTATAAGACTCCAGTGGCTATAAGACTCCAGTGGCTATAAGACTCCAGGCACTATAAGACTC